>NW_024868632.1:35985-37118 GCF_013358625.1 Macadamia integrifolia | reverse complement strand
AAAAAAAAAAAAAGCGTTAATATATATATATATATATGCAGAAAAGGATGAGAATCGTGCTTAGAAAATAAGTTGTTTAATCAGAATACAGCTTACAAATGAAAAGTATGGCTTAGTTGATCCATTCTACATAGTAACCATAGAGATGATTCAGAACTTATAAATCTCAACTTCAAATGATCGAAAATTTTCTGGTGGAGGAGAAGATAGAAATGGTCAAGAGGTCATGTTTGATCCCACTTCGGCTGTAAGTGGGATCTCTCCTTCTGTGCATAGACCTGGTAGTATATCTCCGCTTAACGATGATATTCTTTTGAGATAGAAATTTAACATGATATGAAAGAAAGTTCCGATCCTACAAGAAGTCCCAATCCTGTTTCATACTACACGTGAAAGAAGGGCTGTTAGTGGGATCACTATTCTATTCCTTTACCTGATAATATCTCGATTTAATAGATCAATCTTTTGGGGATGAATTTCTAGCTCAATGGCAGGTAGTTAGACAGTTAGGCTCCACCGTAAGTTCAGGGAAGGTGATGACTAATCAAGATGAGTAGAACCATAGTGTAGAGGTGACCCATCAAGTTGATAATATAGATGGTACATATTTGGACTTTCAGAGGAAGCGTCAGAGTCGAATGATGATGGTGGTTTTGAAGTCTTTAGAAACCTGATCCATCCAGTAATGAGAAGCATTCTACGGAAGAAAAGTGTCCCGTATTTTCTTCGCTCCTGAGATTGAGCTACTTAACTCCTTCATAGCATCTTTTCCCAATTGCTAAAATTTTCTTTTTATAGTACATAAATTGTGCTAAAGGGTTTGTCCTGTTTGATTTAGGGACCTCTTTTCGTTTCTATTGGTCTGCCCAAAGAAGGTTGTAGGGGTTGTTTTTCTCTATGTTTTTATATTTTTTCTTTTCCCTTAATACGTACAAATAATTTATTGAAAAAAAAAATGTTCAGGGAAGGTGGATGGTTTGACCCTCCTACCTGTTATCTTCTTGAAATATAGTTGTAGAATTGTATTAAGTTAGTAATAAATGTGATCCAATGGCCCCATAACAATTGGATCTTACCTGGTCCCATTGTTGGTATTGCAAAAAAAAAAAAAAAAAAAAAAAAAAAAAAAAAAA
>NW_024868632.1:26959-35965 GCF_013358625.1 Macadamia integrifolia | reverse complement strand
TTTTTTTTTTTTTTTTTTCCTGCCTCCTATGTGAAAAAGCAGGGTATGATTCTACTCTTGGGTGATGGCCTAATGGGCCTGCGATTGTGGAATGGTTATACTTACCATATAGATTTTGCCATGAGCTGTTCGATGAAATGCATGAATATTCTAAAACCAAGAATGGATTTTAGCTAAACATGTATAACCAAATAATGTTTCTCATTCTCCATTAAGAATGCATTTTTCATTGCAAGAATGATAATGCACATTATTAGAATGAGAATGCATACCAAACATAGGTTTTTTTTCTTTTCCCTTCGATAAGTTGTATATTTTTATTGAATGAGGGAAAAAGATAGTGTACAGAAAATAGGCAATTCCTGTTACCTTCTTAGGACAGACCTAGAGAAAGGTTAGGGTATTCCTAGCACAAGCAGGACATGCCCTGCAAAGAAGTAGAAAATTACAATAATCATAGAAAAGGCACTTAAGACTTTGTAATACACAATGTGGGCTGAATCCTCTTCCACAAACATCTTCAGATCATTAGGAAACTCAGTAGGCATAATCAGGATTTCTTCACTTGGAGGTCCAAGAGAAGCCATATAGACTGGTGGTCTATTTAATTCCCTCCAAATATACTTGAACTCTATTAACTCAAAAGATTTAGTCAACTGCAAAATCCTTCTGCAAAGTGGGCCTATGATTGAATAAAGGCCCAAATCTTTAAAATACTTGTAATTAAGATACATGCAAAGTGGGCCTATGATTGAATAAAGGCCCAAATCTGAGGTATGAGTAAGATTTCTAGCTTCTTCCTATTAACTGAGATTGATTGATCCCACCTTTTATACCACATGGAAGCAATTGTATGCTTCTACTACTTTCCTTAGCATTTTATTATTCATTTACATTTGAATATTACATGGGCTGACATCGTTAAAAGGCTGGGCTCATGCATGAATGCCCCTATCTCTTTGGTCTACGCAAAGGAATTAATTATCTAGCTTAAGATTGTGTTTGGTATGCATTCTTGTTCATGGATGTTGGAGAATGTAGGATGTGCTATGTCTTGCCCATTCCACATTCTAACAGGAATAAATGTGAGAAACAGAGTAAGCTTAGTTAATTTTGACACAAAGGAGACAATGCGACGTTGAGAGCTGAGAAGGAGTTGAAGGGAGGTGGTCATGGTTGCATAGCAGAAATGGTGGTTGAAGGTAGGTTCAAAGAGAAGTGCAAACTCGGAGAATTGATACGAAGAGGAACAAAGAAATATTTCTCACAGTATCTTTGGTCTTATAATTGAAGTCTACAACAGGATATTCAAGAATTGCTAGAAATTTAACTAGTCAATGCCCAAATATCCCAAGGATGCAGAAGGTTTTCTTCTCACTCTTATTATCCTCCCTTGGCTTGGAGAGCAAGCCATCTTATTAGCTTTTAGGTTTTTTGTTTAGATGGGTAGTCCCAAGGCGAACTCATGATCTCTCAATTGTGAGATATTAGTCCTTGCCAACTGAGTTATCCCTTGGGATTAACTATTAGCTTGTTCACCTCCTCCAGAGAAATCAGATAGGATTTGCAACACTTAGGATGGTTAGCACATAGCCCCCAGTGTTGGGCTTCTAAGTGGAGTTCAGCTCTTTAAGGATGTGAGCAAAAAGTTATATTTGATACTGTTTCATGGGTAAATATGTAATTTTCCTCTACATTGTACCCACCCCACCATGGTTCTAAAAAACAGAATAGGCCGGTCAGTATCGGCCCAGATTGGAATGGTATCAATCTTGGCCAATCCTCAATCTTGACCCTTCCGATCATGTTTCACTTTTTTTTGCTAAAGGTCAGCAAAAGTATATTAATAATCATCAAATGTAAAGTTACAAATGCTCTTCAAGCCTCTATTCCACCTTCTGCATGGCCATCAACAGAGAAGAGACTCAAAGCAAGGAAGACAAAGTAAATTACATAAATCGAAACCCGATCCTGTTCCACATGTATGGTTCAAGGGTAATACATAATATTAACTTGATAAGAACACATGCTAAGGAATTGATAAAAAGGGTATGGTGGTCATTTTGCACCCTTGTATTTAGACAAAAAGATGCACTCCAAGACAAAAAACAAGTATCCAAAATTCCAAATATTAATTATCTATATCGGAGAATTCATTAGCTTACTTCATAGAGAAATCTTTGCCTAAACTCTTGTATATAGCCTTACATTGATCATATAATATCCATTCAACTTGACCAAAAATTCCAATTATTATACACAAAAAAACCCTTTTAGCCGAAATTTATTCCCAACCTCAAACGTTGCATGAGATATCTTGTGATTCGCTATCTACTTATCCACTCATGTAGTTAAGGGTTTTGGGCCGAAATCAAACCTGACAACCATCGTGTCTTATCATGTTAAAAGGAAACATAGATTGTAATAGGGAAAGGGTTCTCTAAAAAGAAGTGTGGTCCTGCATCAGTGCTAGGATCGATAGGAACACATGTAAAAATATTAATAGTTACAGAATTTTCATTTTTAGGAGAGAAACAAAGTCATTTTACCTTTTCCTGTGTCTATGTAGAGGGATCATACTGCTTTCGAGGTTTCTTTTTCTCTAATAACTCTTATAAGAACAAATTGGATTGATTTGCCTAGAGTCATACTTGGAAATTTAAGAATCAGCCCCTCAAATATAAAAACGCAGCAATCCAGTGAGAAAAACACTAGAACCTTAGAATTAAAATTGATGTACCAGATTGGACCAGAATTTATATCTTAGAATTCAAGAATCGACCCTCAAATCTAAAAACCTTGGGATCTAGTAAGAAAAATCCTAAAATCAATTAAATCATTTTCGGCCAGAATCGGTCTAAAAAATTCAAGAATCAGCCCCTCATATTTGAAAACCCAGTGATTCAATGAGAAATGTTCTAGAGTCAAAATCGTTTGGATTGAAGTTGACCTGAATCGTTCTCAGAGAATTATTCAAGAATTGACCCCTCAAATCTAAAAACCCAACAATCCAATAAGAAAAGTCCTAGAATTAGAACTGGTTGGAATTCAAGAATCGACCCCCCGATATGAAACACTAGTGATCCAGAAAAAGCCCTAGAATCGATTGGATCGGAACATCGAAGTTAGATTGATCACAACCAATTTCGATCCTAACACCTATTCTATTTCGGATTTTTTTTTTTTTTTTTTGCTAATAGCAGGTATCCAGGCCTTCGGCTTGACTAGTCCCACAGGCCTATACTGACCCCACAACCACATAGACTGGGTCATACTGGTGTTGAATGAGAACCATTCAACTTTCACTGAAAGCAGTGAAGAGCACTAAACACCCCGTGTTAGTGGCCCAAAGTGTGCCTAGTGGGAGTCGAAGTTAGGACATTCGAGTTTACGGCTTGTACATTCTATTCCGGACATTGAAACAGTACAAGTAGATAAGTAATTTGGGAGGTGTTGCAGGAGGGTTATTTCTTTCTTTCTTTGAAGCCATGATAGTAATTTTTATTCTATTAAAATGGATTTGGGATCAGATCAAAACTCATGTTTATTAGGGACAAAGTTTTTTGCTTGAGAGCTCCCCAAAGCTGTAGACACAAGGAACATAAAATGATAACCTTACCCCTTGGGTGCATGCCTTGTGTCTAGGAAATATTTTACTTCTTCTGTTTTGAGATTTCATAGCAGTAATATGTTGGGACCGGTGCGCATGGGGGCTCTGGTATTGGGCGTCGCACCGGTGGCGCAAAGTCTCTACTCAGATCACGGCTTAAACCGCTATCGCGCTGGCTGGACATTAAGGAAATAAAGTTGCACATTCTCCACAAGTCACGGGCTTTTGGATGGCAAGCGCTTGATCCTACAAGTGGTATCAGAGCAGGTGGTCGTGGGTTCGAGTATCCCCAAAAGCATGGTTGCTCTGGTATTTAGGCGTCACACCGGTGACCCAAAGTCTCTACCCAGATCCCAGCTCGAACTGCGGTCGCGCTGGCTGGACATTAAAGAAATAAAGTTGCACCTTCTCCGCAAAGCAAGCTCTTGATCCTACATAATATAATCCCTAAAAAAGAATATAATGATATTATTAAATACTATTACTCTAATAATTAATTTTTCTTTACTGAATTTCTAAGATGTAGGTTGTATGGGGTCAAAATCAGCCGGTTCTGACTAAATTGAGTAAATTTATAATTAAGTGTTAACTGTGTTCATGCATTACTATATGAAACCTTTCAAAAAAATAAAATAGAAATTTATTTTAATAAAAATAATTTTTTTTTCAAACCTTAAAACAATTAGTGGAGATAGACATTGAGCCATGGGCTACTATTACAAGTTTAGGGTTACTATTACTAGTTTCTAGGTTTTGGCGGATTCTGATCAATTCACTAAATCAGAATCATTGAGGTTCTAGGCAGTTAAAAACTATATTCTCAAGTTCGCTCCTTTGCAGATGCCAATGTTGAAGGTGGGAGACTTATCTAATTGATTTTGTTTGGTGTTTCGGATCTTTTCAGCTTTATTTTATGTTTCTATTTTATTTTTTATTCATTTAATATACATGATCTATTTAGAAAAAAAAAATAGTTGTTAACTAATGATCTTGAGCATTCTTGAAGATTCGACAGGTTCTAGAATTTGAATAAAAGAGTTATGACAATTGAGAGATGTGGATTGAAAGAAAATTACATCAATTGCAGGGAAAGGGAGGAAGATCTGGGTAACTGATGAGCACATTTATGTGTGAAATCTAGGGTAGTAAAACATGCATTTTACATATTTAGAATGGAGCTACCTTGGGTTTTACTCTCTTTTTGCAGGTTTTATATTTTCAAGGCCTTAAGGATTATCGGATGCTATATCTTCAATTTTACACGTAAAGAGGTCCTATTTCTTTTCATGGTTGCGAAGAGGACGAAATTCTGAGCAAGATGGACTTGTTCAATTAAAAGTACACATTCGTTTGGTCACCCGTACAAATGATTATTCTTTTCGGGTCAAAAAAAGAATAATGGATTAGAACTGAACCGAGATGCAGAACCAACCCGTTTGTAATTGTCCCAGAGGTACAAGGAATACTCCAAATGTCAATAAGGATCGATGGACCACATCCTTAAGTGATTAAAGATTTGTTTTTGGTAACAACAACTACCTAGCGTAGTTGGTGAGCTATGGTGTACAAAATTCCCTTGCTCACCAAGAGGTCTCTAGTTCGAATCTTATGATTGTTTTTTTTTAGAGAATTTTGTTGAAGATTTTCTGCTTTTCACTCAGTTAAAGCACTAAGGGCATGGAGGGGATTTCCACATCAAATTAGAAGCAAGCAAAATCGTGGAAGGGTTCTTGCGCAAGAAGAGAAGAAAAAAAAAAGAAAGAAGAGAAATAAAGATTGTCCAAATCTTCTCTCTCCTCCACATCATCACCCACCAAAAGATTGTCCAAATCACATAAAGCAAGAAGAAAATCGTCCCTTAGAGGGAGAAAAAGAAGAAAAATAAATTAGAAAAAAAAAGGAAAGAAAATAAGCAAACAAATTATAAGAAATTTCTCAAAGTTTATTTCTCTCTTCTCTCTCTTCCACCTTAGCACTTTTGGTCTCAAAAGATCTCACAATTAATTGTGGGTTTCTCTCTTTTAGGAAAGAGAAAATTGTTACCCTACCTCCCCATTCCTTATAAATACAATTCATGTAAGAGGAGGAGAGACAATTCATTCTTCTTCTAGTTTTTTTAGTTGCTCTCTCTTTCTCTTGCTCTCTCTTTAGTTTTAGTTCTTCTTTATCTTTTCTTCAATCACTTTTGTAATAGTTTTTTTTTTTATTTCAATTAATGCAAGCACTCTTTTATTTTTATTCAACCCTTTTATGTTTATGATTTATGCAATTGAGTTGTAATTTTTTAAGTTATAGTTCTAGGCTTAGATCTAGGTGACAAGATCACGAGCCGTGGAGCAATTTTTTTTTTCAAGTTCAAGCATTGATTCAAGTAAGTAGGCTCCTTCAGTAGTCTTCTCTCCCCCCTCTCATTCCCTCTTTTGACTACCCTTTCTTTCTTAATTTAGGATTTTTATTTTCAGTCGTTACATTATTGCTATTCCTTTCCCCCAAGGTTCATGGCTAGTGTATGCGTTGGCTTTGCCCCTCCTAGCCATAGAACCATCAATTTATTGCTTTTATTTTAATTGTCTCCTTTTCCCTAAAGCCAAGTAGAGTAACCCTTATAAGAGTGACTCTCTGGTCAAGTAGGGAAGCTCATATTATGATGCATCCCTCGGGCTAAGTAGAGAAACCAACTTGTGAGTCTCTCTCTAGCTTTATCCCTTTTCTTTTACTTTATTTTTATTTCAGCATTTTTTTTCTTTATTATTATTTTTTAATTGCGTGGGTTGTGTTTTTTCAGTTATTTATTTATTTAATTTTAATTGTGTGGCTTGCGTCTTTAAATTCTTAGATGACGAATGGTTAGGATGTTATTTTAGATACATATGTTTAGGACGGTAAATAGAATTAGATTACAACCATTAATCGGTTCACTTTCGCATTATTAAAAGAAATAAAAAAATAAAGTGGCTGCTCTCCCTGTGTTCGACCCGTAGCTACACTGATCCGTACGCTTGCGGTTACATTTTAAATTTGAAAAATAAGTTTTTGGCGCCGTTGCCGGGGAGATAGTTCCATGTTATTTTCACTTTCTTTTGGTCAATCGGAGTGCTTTGTTTGCTTTGTTTTATATTTTTCCTTTTCTTTTATTGAATTCCTGAGAAGAACAACTTGCAATAATAGTTGTATCAGTGGAGGTCGCCATGCCTCACAGTATGATAAAGACAGGTTTCGCCCTATAGCAGTACCTCAGGAATTGACCTGAGCAACCCCAGATCCCTGCCGATAAGCTCCCAAAAAGCCAAAAAAAAAAAATCAAAAAAATCATTAAAAAAAAAAAAGTTTTGCTATCCATTCTTTTGTGCTTGTCTTACTTTAGTTGCGGGTAGTTTTCTGTTGCATGAGGGTTAAGTGGGTACGTAATACTAAGAATCGGTTAGAAAGAAGAGATCCAACAAGTAGTGACCCTATACGTTTGCTCTCTTTAAAACCCTTCAATATGGGAGACCAACAGCAAAACCCTTCACCTAAATCTCTAAAAGATAGGTTCTACCCTGCTAGAACAGCCCAACCTTCCTGCATAGTTCTACCACAAGCCCAGGGCAATAATTTTGAACTCAAATCTCAATACATCACTATGTTGCCCCACTTTCATGGGTTGACCTCTGAGGATGCATACCTATTTCTAAGGGAATTTGAAGAGGTATGTGTTCTAATTAAGATCCAACAGCTTTCTGATGATGCTGTTAAGCTTAGGTTTATCACTTTTGCATTGAAAGACCAAGCTAAGAAGTGGTTGTATGGGTTACCCACAAATTCCATAACCTCAAGGGAACAGTTCACAGTTGTCTTCCTTAAGAAGTTTTTCCCAACTCAGAAGACCAATAAGCTTAGAAGTGATATCCTTCAATTTAGACAAAAGCCTAGTGAGTCATTTTCCAAACTTATGGAGAGATTCAAGGATCTACTCCAAGAATGCCCTCACCATGGCCTAGACCTATGGCATTTATGTCAAATAATTTATGAGGGTATTGATTACCCAACTAAACAAATGATAGAGTCTATGTGCCCTAAGGGATTCACATCCTTTACAGATGAAGGAAAGGCATGGGAATTCTTACTTGACTCAGCTGACAAAACCCATGAGTGGGAATCAACCCAAGAGATTGAAAGAACCATAGGAGGAAAAGGATATTTTGTGGATGGGATAGTGGCCAAGGAAGCCCATTTGGATAGCCTAATCAAGAGGATTGAGGATATTGTTCATAGAGAGCCATCATCAGTCAATTTGGTTAAGATTTGTGCTTGGTGTCAATCCCCTGGACATGTCATAGAAGAATGCCCCAACACCTCTGGGGGCACTTCTAATGATAGTGTTAATGTCTTATACCAGAATAATCCATATAGTAACACCTACAATCCAGGATGGAGAAATCACCCAAATTTCTCTTGGAATCAGGGCAACCAAGCAGGACCTTCCAATTTCTATAATCAAGGTCAACCTGGACCCCAAAGGCCTCCCTTTGCACAACAATCTTTTTCTCAAAATATATTTCCTAGGTCAAATGTAAGACCTCAGGCTAGTTTTCCTAGGGCCCCTCTCCTATCATCTTATCAGCAACCCCCTGGGTTTACCAACATTAGAGAGGCAAGTAGAATAAGTGACTTGGAAAAAAATATGGCCCTCCTCATGAAAAGCCATCAAAATCTTACGAGAGAACTTACCTAAGTTGTCTCAATTATACGTGAGAGGGAGAAGGGAACTTTACCCAGTCAACCAGAGCCTAACCTAGGCATCATCAGCCTGTTAGTTCACAAGGACCAACTAATGCACCACTGAATATAGTACAAGGTCAGACTCAACAAGGGCCCTCTAACCAATGCAATATTGTTTATGCCCTTAGGAGTGGTAGAGAGTACCAACAGAGTGTTTCTAAATCTTCCCCATCTATTAGTCCTGTTAACTCTTCTTCAGTTGAGGACACAAGTGTGCCTCTTGTTCCAGGTTCGTCTGATGAACCTAAAGATTTTTCTGAAACTAAAGATGATTTGGTTGAGGAAACCAAAAATGATTCTTCTGAACAGGGGCAAATCCCTAACAGTCCTTATGTTCATCCTGTCCCATTTCCTAATCGCTTGGTACACAAAAAGAAGACTGCTTCCATGGATAAAATTTTAGAAGTCTTCAAAAAGGTAGAAGTGAACATCCCTCTTTTGGATGTCATATCCCAGATCCCCGCCTATGCAAAGGTACTAAAAGATTTGTGTACTCACAAACGTATCACTAGTGTGCCCAAAAAGGTGTTCTTGGCAGGTAACATTAGTTCCATAATTACTCAGCCCATAGTAGCCAAGTATAAGGATCCAGGGAGCCCTACCATATCTTGTGTCATAGGCAACACCTATATTGA
>NW_024868632.1:0-24458 GCF_013358625.1 Macadamia integrifolia | reverse complement strand
AAGAGAACATTTTTTCCCACTTTGGTGCACCACGTGCAATAATTAGTGATAGGGGTACTCATTTTTGTAATCGGCCTTTTGAGGCTTTAATGAAAAAGTATGGGGTCACTCATAAGTTATCTACCCCTTATCACCCCCAAACTAGTGGCCAAGTGGAAGTGTCTAATAGGCAGATCAAACAAATCTTGGAGAAAACTGTTAATCCAAACCATAAGGATTGGTCCCTTAGGCTCATTGATGCCTTGTGGGCCCATCGTACAGCATTCAAGACTGACCTTGGCCAGTCTCCCTACCGTTTGGTTTATGGGAAAGCTTGTCACTTACCAGTTGAGTTGAAGCATAAGGCCTTTTGGGCCATCAAGAAGCTCAACTTTGATTTGTCTGATGCGGGAATTCACCGTAGGCTCCAACTATCTGAGTTGGAGGAACTTAGGAATGATGCCTATGAAAGTTCCAGGATTTACAAGAAAAAGACCAAAGCTTTCTATGATAAGCACATTCTGCGCAAATCTTTTGCAATTGGTGATAAGGTCTTATTGTACAACTCTCGATTGCATCTTTTCCTTGGTAAGCTTAGATCCCGATGGGATGGCTCGTTTATTGTCCATAATGTATATCCCCATGGGGTTGTGGAGATTTTGAATCCAGGAACAGGGGTAATTTCGAAGGTTAATGGTCAGCGTTTGAAACCGTTCCTCGAGTTTCCTACTACTAGTAGTGAAGAGGTCATGGATCTCCATGAACCTCTTTACACTGATGACTAACTTTTAATCAGGTATGACCCCCTTGCATTGTCTTTGCTTTTAATTTTTTCCATGCATTGAGGACATTGCATGACTTAAGTGTGGGGGAGGGAAATCAGTTTTTGTTTTTTTCACTTTGTTTTGTTTGTTTTTCTTTTTATTTTTGAGCTTGCTAAGGATGAAGTCCTACTTTGGCTTTTAGCTAATGATCAGACCATTCGGATGCTTGATGTATGAAAATAAAAGTTTTGACGAAGGTACCAATTTTGAACGTATAAAACCCTATTGAGAAGAAAGAAACAAGCATGTTTCTTGAGATGGGACTTTCTTTTGAAAAATAAGAGACCCCTGTTTTATGGTGATGGACCATATGTAAGTCTGTGGGTTCCTTGTACTTTTGATTTGGAGTTGAGACCTTCTTTTTAATTTGGCATGGGTTGACAAATGCACAATTTTAAATGAAATGTGAAATGTTGTATAAAGAAGAATAAGAGTTGATTCCCTTGGAACTAGACAGGGCATTGTGCCTCAGGAAGCGTGGTATCTTGATCGAAATTCCTTGGGAGGAAACCTCTGAAGTAACCCTAGCACCACTGTCTTTGTGGGCATATGCAAAAAGCGAAGCTACATAGTAACTTGGGTGTCTGGTGTTTGCTCCACCATGTCATTCAGGCCAAAAGTAGTGGAGTAGAATAGAGTTTATTAGTGAAAAAAAAAAAGAGAAAAAAAATGTGCAAATGTCATTATTGCTTGGTAATATGTTTGGTCAAAAACACTCCAATGCCTTAGTCATTGGTTCCCTATTTCTTCACAAGTGGTTTTGCCTTAAGATAAGGATGTTTTGGAAGAGACGAGGTGAGTTCCAAATTAAGAAATATGCTAGTGCCTGGAATTGATAAAGGGTAATAAAAGTTCAAGTGAGGGGGTCCCTTGTAAGAGAAATTATCTTTGCTCCGGATCGGTATGGGCCTTACCTTTAGCCAAAGTTGGGATTTGTTTATTCTGAATTTTGGGTGTATATTCACTGCAAATACCCACGAGACACAACTCATCCACTAAGGGTTTAAAAGCTTGTTGCACATGCTAAGTGCAACCGTGATTCCTACGAAAGTGAGTTAGGTTTTTTTTGTTTTTATTCTTTTCTTTTTGTTTTGCTCGAGGACTAGCAAAGTCTAAGTGTAGGGGAATTCTGATGAGCACATTTTTGTGTGAAATCTAGGGTAGTAAAACATGCATTTTACATATTTAGAATAGAGCTACCTTGGGTTTTACTCTCTTTTTGCAGGTTTTATATTTTCAAGGCCTTAAGGACTATCGGATGCTATATCTTCAATTTTACATGAAAAGAGGTCCTATTTCTTTTCATGGTTGCGAAGAGGACGAAATTCTGAGCAAGATGGACGTGTTCAATTAAAAGTACACATTCGTTTGGTCACCCGTACAAATGATTATTCTTTTCGGGTCAGAAAAAGAATAATGGATCAGAACTGAACCGAGATGCAGAACCAGCCCGTTTGCAATTGTCCCAGAAGTACAAGGAATACTCCAAATGCCAACAAGGATAGATGGACCACATCCTTAAGTGATTAAAGATTTGTTTTTGGTAACAACAACTACCTAGCGTAGTTGGTGAGTTATGGTGTACAAAATTCCCTTGCTCACCAAGAGGTCTCAAGTTCGAATCTTATGGTTGTTTTTTTTAGAGAATTTTGTTGAAGATTTTCTGCTTTTCACTCACTTAAAGCACTAAGGGCATGGAGGAGATTTCCACATCAACAAGAAAAATCGTGGAAGCAAGAAGAGAAGAAAATCGTGGAAGCAAGAAGAGAAGAAAAAAAAAGGAAAGAGAAAAAAAGGGGAGAAATAAAGATTGTCCAAATCTTCTCTCTCCTCCACATCATCATCCACCAAAAGATTGTCCAAATCACATAAAGCAAGAAGAAAATCATCCCTTGGAGGGAGAAAAAAGAAGAAAAATAAATTAGAAAAAAAAAGGGAAAGAAAATAAGAAAAAAATTATAGGAAATTTATTTCTCTCTTCTCTCTCCTCCACCTTAGCACTTTTGGTCTCAAAAGATCTCACAATCAATTGTGGGTTTCTCTCTTTTAGGAAAGAGAAATTTGTTACCCTACCTCCCCATTCCCTATAAATACAACTCATGTAAGAGGAGGAGAGACAATTCATTCTTCTTCTAGTTTTCTTTAGTTGCTCTCTCTCTTCCTCTTTTTCTCTTTAGTTCTAGTACTTCTCTATTTTTGCTTTAATCACTTTTGTAATAGTTTTTTTATTTCAATTAATGCAAGCACTCTTTTATTTTTATTCAGCCTTTTTATGTTTATGATGTATGCAATTGAGTTGTAATTTTTTAAGTTATAGTTCTAGGCTTAGATCTAGGTGACAAGATCACGAGCCGTGGAGCAATTTTTTCAAGTTCAAGCATTGATTCAAGTAAGTAGGCTCCTTCAGTAGTCTTCTCTCCCCCCTCTCATTCCCTCTTCTGACTACCCGTTCTTTCTTAATTTAGGATTTTTATTTTCAGTCGTTACATTATTGCTATCCCTCTCCCCCAAGGTTCATGGCTAGTGTATGTGTTGGTTTTGCCCCTCCTAGCCATAGAACCATCAATTTATTGCTTTTATTTTAATTGTCTCTCTTTCCCTAAAGCCAAGTAGAGTAACCCTTATAAGAGTGACTCTCTGGTCAAGTAGGGAAGCTCATATTATGATGCATCCCTTGGGCTAAGTAGAGAAACCTACTTGTGAGTCTCTCTCTAGCTTTATCCCCTTTCTTTTACTTTATTTTTATTTCAGCATTTTTTTTCTTTATTGTTATTTTTTAATTGCGTGGGTTGTGTCTTTTCAGTTATTTATTTATTTAATTTTAATTGCGTTGCTTGCGTCTTTAAATTCTTAGATGACGAATGGTTAGGATGTTATTTTAGATACATATGTTTAGGACGGTAAATAGAATTAGATCACAACCATTAATCGGTTCACTTTCGCATTATTAAAAGAAATAAAAAAATAAAGTGGCTGCTCTCCCTGTGTTCGACCCGTAGCTACACTGATCCGTACGCTTGCGGTTACATTTTAAATTTCAAACAGTAACACTAGTCATGGTGTGAAACGATAATTAAAAATATTGATTCTATTCACATTCGTATCCATTTAAGAGTATATCTATATCCGAATATATCTGGATCCAATCACATCCAATGCTATTTGATTTATTTACATCTCTACCTTAAAAACTTCTTGATCTGAAGATTTAAAGCATTATTGTGACTATAATCGGCATGGTTTTTTGAGATTTCATTTATTTCTGACCATACTGCTATCCCTTTAAACCGCTTTACACCATCCCTAACGAGTGGCACACACTTATCGCTGTCTTGATAATTAAATATTTCAATAAATTAAGAAAGAAAAAATTCCATTTTGCAATTACTTAAAAGGTAAAGAAGCACCAACCCATAGTTCTATAAATAGAGGAGGGAAGTAAAGTTGTAGAGCGATTAGAGAAAAGAAGAGAGATGTTTAATTTAGGGCAAGTGAAATGGCTATGTCCATTGTTGTGGTGCTTGTGTTGTTGCAGCTCTTGCTGGTCAAGGGACAAGACCTGCCACCACAATGCAGCTTCAGCCAGAAGCCTCCTTTCCCTCCAACGCCAACAGGGTTGGGTCATATTGTTCTTGTACATGGTGCAGGCCAAGGCCAATGGTTCTGGTACAAGGTTAAACCCATATTGGAGGCTGCAGGCTACGTGTCAACCGTCCAACTTGGACCCTCAGTCACCATGGCTGTGGACTCAATAGAAAATGTTTCGTTTTGGAGTTATTCACAACCATTGTTTGATCTGATGGAATGCTTAGACCACAAGGTTTTGCTTGTGGCTCACAGTGCTGGACGATTCAATATTGCTGTTGCAATGGAGAGGTACCCCACCAAGATACTTGCAGCTGTCTTTATGGCTGCGTACATGCCTGATACTACACACCCCATGTCCTATGTCCTCGATCAGGTATTCCGTACCTCTTCTTCTTTTTCTTCTTCTTATTCCTCTTCTCCTTTTTTTAACCTTCTTGTGCTCTCTCTCTCTCTCTCTCTCTCTCTCTCTCTCTCTCTCTCTCTCTCTCTCTCTCTCTCATGTTGTGTGCGTGTGTATGCAGGGAGCGAATTATCCTACAGAAGGAGGATGGCTAGACACTTGTGTCATGACTATTGGGAACACTACGTGGTATTTCTTTGGTGGTGACTTCGTGGGATCAAAACTCTATCAAATGTGCCCTCCCCAGGTCTCTCTCTCTCTCTCTCTCTCTCTCTCTCTCGTACAGTGGTAGGGGTCTTTACCATATGGGTATGTAAGGAAAGTCTAACCTCGTAGATCAGTGGAATCACAAGTCTGAATATTAATAGTTAAAAATTCTTATCCCACTAGTTGATGGGTTCCCAGATCCTTATGGCCCGGGCTTATTCTTGTAGGGCAGTGAACGACCTACAAAATCTTTTCTCGAAGGTTAGCAAAGACCTAGATGTATGTATGGGGAAAAATAAGAAGGGGAAAAGGATGCTACATGGTCGTGTTCCTCTATGATCTCTCTTAAGGGACTAGGAAATAACCAAGCAGCCACTATGTTGTATGCCCCAGCGTGCTATCCCATTGGATGAGGTGCTTGCCTGGCTGCACACGACCAACCGGTAATCCTCAGTCCCAAGAAAAATGGGAGAGCTTTTTGTCTGGGAACATGCACGGCCCTCCGTTAGCACGAGGGTCAATGGGAATGCACACAACAATATCAATGGGGGTGGAAATTTCACCTTTCATTGGGGACGAGACAATCATTTTACCAGTCTTGGACACAGGAATCACCGTCGAGACCGGACCTTTTTCTCTGATAAAAATTATGGGACTAAGGAGTGGGCTGAATCCCCAAGTTCCCAAGCCACCTCAGCCTCCTTCAATCTGGGGAGGGTTCAATACAAGGCAGTGTGGCTAATTAGTGCTTGTGTGTTATTGTAAGCAATATTCAGTTATTCACTCATTGCCAACTCACGAAGATAAGGATTCTAGCCATGCAAATATGGCCACCTTCTCATCACCTCATGTTCAGCTCAGCCCAGCGGTGATATTGTTGATTGGCAAAGGGATCGCAACTGCATAATGACAGTAGTCTTTGATTCTCTATGATAGAACATGTATTTTAGGGTTTATGATTATGTGATTTTATTTTATTGAAGAGAAGAATAAATACACAATAGTGAGCTAGGACTTACCATACACATGCGATATGTTGGTGTATGATGGCTTGTATCCGTTTGCATTGTTTGTTTTGTTTTTTCATTATCTTCTGCATCGTTTTAGGGTTGCGTTTCTACAAATTGGTATCAGAGTTCTAAGTTTCCGTTTTCTAGGGTTTACTATCACGATGGCAGGGAAGGGATCGAATGTCAAGTATGACATTGAGAGGTTTAATGGGAAGAACAATTTCAACCTCTGGCGTCAAAGGATGAAGGATCTTCTGATACAGCAGGGTTTGGCGAAAACGTTGTTGGGGAAGTCGAAAAAACCTACAAAAATTACTGATGAAGATTGGGAAGAGATGGAGGAAAAGGCGGTAAGTGCTATTCAATTTAATCTTTCTGATGATGCCCTACAATATATTGTGGGTATCGAATCTGTACCGCAGTTATGGGCAAAATTTTAAAGCATCTACATGACGAAGTCCTTAACGAACAAGTTGTTCGTGAAGAAGCAATTGTATTCTCTACAGATGGAGGAAGGTATGGATCTATTAGAGCATCTTAACATGTTCAATCAGATCGTAAGTAAACTTGCAAACCTGGAGGTTAAGATTGAGGATGAAGACAAGGCGTTACTATTGTTGTCGTCGCTCCCAAAATCATATGATCACCTAATAACGATTCTCTTGTACGGGAAGGAGACCCTTGAGATGGATGAAGTTGCAGCTACCCTCATGTCCAATGATACAAGGAAGAAGGCTAGTTGTACGAAATCTCAAGGAGAAGGTTTTTTCGGAGGTGACAAGGAGCAGGAAAGAGGGAGATCAAATCAGAAGGGATCTGGAAAGAGTCGATCGAAATCAAAAGGGGCAAAGACAAAGGTATCTTGTTACTATTGCAAGAAGGAAGGTCATCTAAAGAGAGAGTGCTTGAAGAGGAAGGCGGACTTAAAGAAGAAAGGTGTAGATAAGCCATCTGAGGAAGCTAGCGTGGCTGACAGCTCAGATGGAGATGATGGAGATGTACTCTCTATATCATCAGGTAAGAATCAACCTTCTGATTCTTGGATTTTAGATTCTGGATGTTCATATCACATGTGTCCACATAAAGATTGGTTTGATATATATCAACCATATAATGGTGGATCTGTCCTAATGGGGAATGATGCTGTATGCAAGACCATTGGGATAGGCACTATCAAAATCAAGATGTTTGATGAGATAGTAAGGACCTTAGCAGATGTGAAACATGTACTAGAATTAAGGAAAAACTTAATATCTTTGGGGGCACTTGACTCAAATGGCTGCAAGTACATAGCAGAAGATGGAGTTCTCAAATTTATTAAGGGTGTAATGGTTGTCATGAAGGGACAACTAGCAGGAAACCTATACAGACTCATAGGGAGCACAGTTATAGGTGGAGCATCTATGACTACAGATGCAGTATTTGATACAAATGATACCTATCTGTGGCATATGTGGTTAGGGCATATGGGAGAAAGAGGATTGATGCAGCTTCATAAAAGGAAAATGTTGAAGGGAGTAAAAACTTGTAAACTGAACTTCTGCAAGTATTGTGTGTTCGAAAAATAGTGCAAGGTTAGTTTCAAAACTGCAAAACATAAGAGTAAAGGGGTGCTTGATTATGTACACAGCGATGTATGGGGTCGTTCAACAACAAAATCTAAAGGTGGGGCAGAATACTTCGTGACCTTTGTTGATGATTACTCAAGGAAAGTCTGGATCTACTTTATGAAGCATAAAAGTGAGTTGTTCACTACATTTAAGGAATGGAAGGTTGAGGTAGAAAGGAAGACAGGAAAGAAAATTAAATACTTGAGAATAGATAATGGAGGAAAGTACACATACAAGCCGTTTCTAGAATTGTGCAAAGCTGAAGGGATTACACGTCACTTCACGGTCCCAAAAACACCACAGCAAAATGGTGTAGCTGAAAGGATGAACAGAACACTTCTAGAAAGAGCTCGGAATATGAGGCTGAATGCCGGGTTGAGCAAGAGATTTTGGGTAGAAGCAGTGACATGACATGTTTCCTCATCAATATGTTTCCATCAAAGGCGATTGATTATAAAATTCCTAAAGAGGTATGGACAGGAAAACCAGTAGATTATTCTATTCTAAAAATATTTGGTTGTCCAGCCTATGCGCATGTTGAGAGTGAGCAGTGTTCCAAGTTAGACTCAAAGTCTAAGAAATGTATATTTCTTGGTTTTAAGAAAAGTGTAAAGGGATTCAAGTTGTGGGATCCAAGTTCACAGAAAGTTGTGGTTAGCAGAGACATTGTGTTTGATGAGTCTCATAGAGTGAAGTCAAATTACAATTCACAAGCAGTTGATGAAAATAAAGAAGGTTCTACAGTGCAGGTGGAGTTAGGTAAGTTAGAAACAATAAGAGAGAATGAGTCATCAAGTGACTTACCAGGACAACAGGAAGTAGTAGAAGTTCCCTATACTGTGGCAAATGGTAAAGGGAAGCGTACTCACAAAGCACCTACGAGATACAGGTTTGAGGACATGGTTGCCTATGCCCTCACCGTAGGTACAAGTGATCCATCTTCCTACCATGATGCTTTGAGTGATGCACAGCATGATAAATGGATGATACCTATGATGGAGGAAATGGAATCTCTACAAAAGAACAAGACTTGGGAGATTGTGGAAAAATCCAAGGGAAGAAAAATCATTGGGTGTAAATGGGTCTTTCATAAGAAAGAGGCAGCATCTGAGAAGGAGCGTGAAAGGTATAAGGCCAGACTTGTAGCCAAGGGCTATGCACAGAAGGAGGGGATAGACTACAATGAAATATTTTCTTCGGTGGTGAAACACACTTCGATCAGGGTATTACTTGCTTTGGTGGCCATGTATGATTTAGAGCTTGAACAACTTGATGTGAAAACTGCATTTCTTCATGGTGACTTGGAGGAACAGATTTACATGGAGTAGCCTGAAGGTTTCAAGGTGCAGGGAAAGGAAGACCATGTTTGTCTGCTTAAGAAGTCGTTTTATGGCCTTAAGCAATCTCCTAGGCAATGGTACAAGCGCTTTGATTCCCACATGATGAAGATTGGCTACACAAGAAGTGAGTATGATAGTTGTGTTTATTACAAAGTGTTAAGTGATAATTCCATTATTTTGTTGATGCTTTATGTTGATGACATGCTCATTGCTGCAAAGAACAAACATGATATAGTCTCTTTGAAGTCTTTGTTGAGTGCTGAATTTGAGATGAAGGATCTTGGTGCCGCTAAGAAGATCCTTGGCATGGAAATCCTTAGAGATAGAAATGCAGATAAACTTTGGGTAACTCAAAAGAGGTATATTGAAAAGGTGCTAGAGCGTTTCAATATGGAAAAAGGCTAAGCCGGTTAGCACTCCGTTAGCTGGCCACTTCAAGTTATTTGAAAGGGAATGCCCTACAACACATGAGGAGGTGGAACAGATGTCTCAAGTCCCTTATGCTAGCGCAATTGGGAGTCTCATGTATGCTATGGATTGTAGCAGGCCGGATTTGTCTCATGCAGTCAATGTTGTTAGCAGATACATGAGTAATCCAGGGAAGGAACATTGGAATGCAATCAAGTGGATCTTTAGATATTTGAGCAAGACTAAAGATATAGGTGTTTTGTTCAGTGGCAAGAGAAGTTCTACAGAATTGGCAGGTTATGTTGATTCTGACTATGCTGGTGATTTAGACAAGAGGAGGTCTACTACAGGGTATGTGTTTACATTGGCTGGTGGACCTATATCATGGAGGGCGATGCTTCAGTCTACAATTGCATTGTCCACGACTGAGGCAGAGTACATGGCAGCAATTGAGCTGCCAAGGAAGGAGTCTGGTTGGCTGGACTGGTTCGTGAGTTGGGGTTGGAGCAAGGAGGTACAGTGTTACATTGTGACAGTCAGAGTGCTAAACATCTTGCAAAGAATCAGGTGTTTCATGCAAGGACAAAGCATATTGATGTGAGATTTCACAAGATCAGGGAGCTTGTGTCAGAAGGCAGTATTCACTTGAGAAAAATTCATACAGATCTCAATCCTGCAGATACGTTTACAAAGCCAGTTACTATAGAGAAGTTCGAGTCCTATTTGGACTTGATTAATATTACTCATTGTTGAAGATGAGGGACGCACCAAACAGGTGCGGGTTTGTACCTCTAATGAGGTACAATGATGAAGACGTCTACAAGTTATCTTTACAGGAGGCTCGACAGAATTCAAGCCAAGGTGGAGATTGTTGGTGTATGATGTCTTGTATTTCGTTGCAGTTTAATCCAGGGAGTACTGGTGCAGCACCTAGACAGATGGTTGATAACGAGTTTTTTTTTATTTGAGGGCAATTGTGTACTTTCCGGATTATGGTTTTTTCGCTATATATATTTGTAGCGAGGGTTTCTTTCTCTGTAATGCAAGCAATACTGAGAGGCGTGAGGACGAGCACTGTAACCCTATTCTCCATTGATAGTGAGGCAGGATCTCATCTCATCGGGGACGTAGGCAACCTTGCTGAACCTCGTAAAATCCGTGTGCATTGTTTGTTTTGTTTTTCCATTATCTTCTGCATCATTTTAGAGTTGCGTTTCTACACGATATAGATTTCTGACTTATCATACACATGCGATATGAAAATCCGCATTGAGCTCCTTTGTGGCGCAACACAGTGTCCGGCGCACATACAACGACTAAAAATGCCTTGGCACGGAACCCAAGATGGTCGCACGCAGCCCAAGGCGTTTCTAAGCGTTGGATGCACACCGGACACTGTGTTGCGCCACAGAGGAGCCAAATCCATATGAATTCTAGTATATAAGGTAATGGAAAAATACTAATCCTAATATACAAGATAACTAGGATATGCTAGAATATACAGCTGGGATCCTACATGGATTGATACTCTACATCTCTTTCTTAATGGTAATAAGATAGAGATCATGGACAAATCAAATAGTTAAAATACTTTTACCTATTACCCATATAAAAAAAAATAAGTAAATAAATAAATAAATAATAAAAATAATTAACACCATTAGCCACGGAAAAGAGGGGGATTTTCTTTTAATCTGAATCCACTAGCAGGTGAGGGCTGGGCTGGGCTGGGAAGGACGGGGTCATGGTGAGGGTTGGATGAGAGGAAGGGGGTTGGTGTGGTGTTGCCTTCCATCCTGTTAGCTGAAGAAGAAGAGGATAAGGAGGAGGAGGAGGAGAGAGAAAGAAAATGTGAAGAAGAGGAGGAGAGATAAACAGTTTAACAGGTGAAAGGATGGTTAATTTGCGCGCATTGTAGTTTTTCAGCTAGGGTAGAAGAGATAAGGTTACGAGCTGGGTAGCATAGCACATCTGTTTTGAGTACAGAGGCAACGAGGGGTGCTAAACCAGCTACCCAACCTAGTAGGGCAGGGCAGGGGCGGGCCAGCCATAAGTTCGAATCCTATCACCTTTCTTGTGGATCATCCTGTGGTTACTAGATGATGGGAATACCAAAGGGGCATTTTAAAGTAGCAGGGGAGAAGGAGATGTACAAGTTCAAAAGCAGGAAAAAAAAAAGCTGGGATTTAAGTAGGAGAGTTCTAGTAAAAATAGAATGAGTGTAGGGAGTGAAACTAATTGTGCCTTATGCATATTAGTAGTTAATCCCTATCTTGTTTTAAGGGGAAAATAAAAAGGCAAGAAAATCTCTCTTTTAATTCATATTTTTTCTAAGTTTTGGGAGGGATAGGTATGCCACTGGTATATGGTAAGCTAGTGACTAGCACCAATGGGAGCACAAGATGGAATATCATACAGGAAAGATAAGGGGTGAGTCATTTCGAAAAGAAGAAGAAGAGAGAGATCAATACAGTGGGTGCTAGCTTACTATATACCAGTGGCATACCCAACCTTTTCCCTTTTTCTTAATAGCATATTTTAACGAGGACTTGGTTTGATATTTTCTTCATCTTTTTACATTGCAAGGATATCGCCCTAATGCATACACAGAAAAGGCCAGGATCGTTCTTTTACAATGAAATGGCTTTTACAATGAAATGGCTGAAATGCAACTTACATATAAGAATTATGATTCAGTTGATCGATTCTACATTGTAGCCGGGGATGATTTAGCGATTACTACCGCTTATCAGTACGTAATGATCGAAAATTTTCCAGTGAAGGAGCAGAAGTTGATAAATGGTTCTGATCATGAGGTTATGCTATCAAAGCCCTTAGAGTTAGTCTGCTTATATCTTAGATATTGCCAGACAATATTCCTCTCATCTGTGACTACTAAAGCTGCTGGAGTTGGAACTTAGGCAGGAAACTTGGGCCGGTTGGGTTGAACTGACTGGACTAGAGAAGCCCAGTCTTAGTTTCTATGTACTGCTATTGCTGCTGGAGGGATACCATGGTTTTAGTGTTAGTTGTCCTATGCTATCTATCCATGTATGAACAATAAGAGCGACTAGTAGCTGAGCTTTCTATGTTAATAATGTATCTCCATCTATCATTGTTTTGCGTATCGATATCTTATTGGCATAGTGTCTATCTCGAGACCAATATTGATATGGATCAATTGTATCGATCGAAAAATGATTTACTTTCAAATTTATGTTCGATACCAATCTGACACGGCCGAATTCATATTGGTCTCGACAAAAATTGATACAAACACTTATATCATAATATTTTTTTGGATAGATAATAGCAACTTCATTGTGAGAAAAAAAAAAAAATGAAATGTACAAGCCCTAAGAGTCAAGGATTTAGGGGACGGTATTGGTATCGGTATCGGTCTCTGTCGATACATATCCGGATTGGATGGGATTGGTGAGTATCGGTCCATTTTACCCCTGATTTTTATAAAAAAATACTATTTTTTCCTATTTTACCCCTGAAATGATCCTGATAACCGATCTGGATTGGTATCGGATCAGGGATCGATCTCAACCAATACTGATATGATACAGCCAATACGGCCGATCCTAGACCAATACTTGAAACCATGCTAAGAGGCCACAACTGAATAGGAGTCCGCAAAGCCAAAGAAACTACGCACACCTAACTATACCAATATAAGGCGAGAAGAAGAGACAACCATACTACTGAAGAAAACCAATCAGGAATTATTAATCTACAAAGCACACACTCCCCAATTCTGAACCAAAAAAGGTTTCTCCCCTTGTCTTTGCCCATAAAGATAATTGAACAATTCTAGCTAAATATATTAGATTTGATATCCTTCACAATTTGAGGGCGGGGTCTTGTTTTGTTTCTGAAGAATGTGAAGTTTCTCTCTTACATGGACGACGATGCGTCAAATAGGAGGTTTGGTCATTTCAATCCTCAATTAGTTCCGTTCGATGTCCTGTGTGTAACAGCCATGAGATCGTGCACAAAACCTTTTATTAAAATATTTTTTATTATCTCTGAAAATTAAAATTAATTGCATACACTTAATTATAACAAAAAATCCGCAGTTGAAAGAATTGAAAGAGTTAATATTGTTTTCCATTTTCAAAAAGAAAAAAATAATTTGTGCTACTTCCTTTTTTTATTCATTTAGATTTGAATATTACATGGGCGGCCATTGTAAATGGGCTGGGCTCATGCATGAATATCCCCATCTATTTGTTGTGCACAATAGAATTATATATATATATAATTTGTTTGGTATATATTCTCCTTCATGGATGTTGAAAAATGTAAGAAGTGCTGTGTAGCCCATTCTGCATTCTAGCTTAGAAAGTGAATATTCCATTGCAAACAGCATTCTCGTTCTATATGCTGAGAATGCATTTCTATGATTCCGTTCTTTGTCACGAGATAGGGCTTATTCAGAAGTGGGATGCTCAACTCGTGTGTCGTGGCTACATAGAAAGTAGTAGTTCATCTTCCAAAGGGACCGGTGATGGATCCAACAACACACAGCTGGAACAATGGGTTAATATGAGGAAAGAAAGAAGCTTAGTTAATTTTGACACACTAAGAGCCAAGAAGGAGATGGAAGTATAGTTAAGTATGAACGGTAAAAAAACAGTTGTTTCGTAGGCACCGTTTGATAACGTTTCTATTGTTTCTTTGTCTAGAAACAGAAAAAACGATTTTTCACATTTCTGGGAACGGAAATAAATTTTTCTTTTTGGTGTCAGATAAACCAGTTTCTCAAATTGAGTAGAGTTGGGTAGAGTCCTAGGGTCTGTGTACGTTTTGCTGGGAAATTCGAACTTGAATCCCCAGCAACGATTCAGTATAATCGATTCATTAGGGTTTGGAGAGAATCAGAAGAAATCTACAAAAGGATCGATGGATGTGGATTTAAGGCTTCCACCAACAAAGAAAAAATCCGGGGTATTGCTTTTCATTTCCCTAGAAATGATACAACTTTGGAAAGCCGCCAGGTAAGGTAAATGTTGGGTTGAGAGATACAATTTTTCATCAGGGATCCATCGATTTTTTGGCCCATAAGTTGTTCCAAAAAACGGAAAACAAGTCTTGCTTGTTTTGTCAAACCCGTTTTCAGACACAGAAATAAGCATAAATTTCTATGTATGTTTAAAAAAACAGGTGAAACGAAACAGGTTTATCAAACAGTTTTTGGGGTGTTTTTTCATTTCTGAGCACAGAAAAATAAAAAAACACGTTTCTGAAAACATTATCAAACGGTGCCATAATGTATATTTGAAATGGCTCGAGATTCAAATGTAACTTTAAAAAATATGATCAAATATTTAGAGAATGACAAAAAAAAAAAAAAATTGAAAAAAAATTTTATTTAGGCATGTCTTTTGGGATACCCCAGGAGTTGTCTCTTCTTCTCCTATATAAAAATAGATGAGGTTTAACCCATTTCTCTAACAATTAAGAAACAATCCGAACTTCAATTTTCTCTTAGCTTTCTCTATCGTTGTTTTGTGTCCTATTGAGTGCAACTCTGAAGTATTCTGACATGGTGCAATAAATGAATGCAACGATTACTGGAGGGGGCTGGGCTATTTTACCTTGGAGGCTAATTGCGAGAACTCGGTTGTATCATATAGGGTACCTACAGTATTAAGGAGAATATCCGATAGGCTAGACACCATCATGCTAGGGGTGTTTGGATTGAGTCAGACTCAGCGTCGGTGGTCTCAGCAGTTCAGAGAAGGGAGATTCCATGGTTCGCCCTGCAGAAATGGAGATCTGCCATTTCCTTTTTGGAGTCGGTGCAATGGAAGATCACACACTGTTTTCGTGAAGCTAATGTAGTGGCTGATTTTCTAGCTAGGAAAGCATCTAATCTTGTATTTTAGAATTCTCGGTGGAGTTCCCGAGACATGTAGTTGCTGAGTTAGCTTCAGATGCGTTGGACAGGCACCGTTTTCGATTTGGCTAAGCCCTCTGCTTGCTCCCTCTACTGATGGCCATGCCGAAGGTGGAGGTTGCAAGTGAGCTTAGTGGGATCGGCCTGTCCTTTTGTATTTCTCTTTGTTTTGCTTTCTTCTCTTTCAATAAAATCACCTTTTAGCAAAAAAAAAAAATATCCGACAGCATGACTCAATGCCTTCACTGATTCTTTAAGTTTCTCTATGTATTTTTCAAGTTCGTAATGTCATATATTGTATTTATTGTCAATATGATCAACTAAGGGCCCATTTGATATTGTTTCTCGAAATGGTTTTTCCATTTTTCTGTGCTCAGGAATGGAAAAAACCCTAAAAACCGTTTGATTTTTCTGTTACGTTTCACTTGTTTTTGAAAACATAAATAGAAATTTATGTCTATTTCTGTGGCTACAAACAGGAATAGAGAAACAAGTTAGACTTATTTTTTTGTTTCTAGAAACAAGTGGAAGTGACAAAAATTGTGAAAAACCTGATATTTCACTCGACCTACCTAAACCCCCAACTTATTGTTGAAACTTCTCTCCATCCAAATGCTTCGATTCCAACCTGGTTGCCTTCATCCTTTTGAAGCTCATCTCTATGAAGCATGCATGCAACTCCAACGTCATGCCTTCACTCGTGAGTTGCATTCCTATAATGTCGTGCATTCACTCATGTCTTGAACTCGACTACACTGTTGAAAACGTTTCAAAAAATAGAAAAATCAAATACCTTTTTGAATTTCCAAAAAATTGTTTCTTAGCACAGAAACAATTTCCGTTTCTACTGTTTCTAGATATAGAAACAGGAGAAACAAAATCAAATGGGCCCTAAATTTAACTACAGTACAAGACAAGTAGTTAGAAAATATTCATTGGATTCCGATCACAATTCCCAACTATTACACAAAATAACCCTTTTGGCTGAAACTCATTCCCCACCTTAAACTTTCCATAAGATATTTCCCCTTTTTCTTTCTGTGTGGATGCTTTGTCTCGCATAACGTGCATTTCGTGATTTGCTTTCCTACTTTTAGATGATTATCAGCACTTTGGAGGAAAAGAAGTCTTCATGACCAGTTATGCGTAAAGAGATCTCAAAATCTAATCTTCTAAAAAAACGAAAGAAAAAAAATAAAGAGATCTTAAAATTTAGACCTCCAAAGATAATTTACCTTTTTTTTTTTTTTTTTTTTTTTTTTTTTTTTTTTTTTTTTTTTTTTTTTTTTTTTTTTTTTTTTTTTTTTTTTTTCTAATTCATGAATTTGTCTTGTGCATTTAAGAAGGTTGGAGTAGGTTTTTTAATCGGGTTGGTCCAATTTGATTGGGTTGAACTGATTTTAATATAATATTAAGTTAAATTGAAACCAAGCCATTATATAAGTAAATCATTTTAATATCATGATTTTTGTCTTATTATGTTTTTGTCTCAATCCAATTTGATTTGATAATTTTAAAAATTGAATTACCAAGCATTTTATTTATTCATTATTTTTCTATGAGTTCAATTTCAAAATTTTCATAAATATATACATTAAATGTAATGAAAATTTACAACGCCAACCCCTAGAGAATGCCACAATTATAAGAACACCCCCTCTATTTCACCAAATTAGACCCTGATCCCCTACCGTCAATCACTGTTAAGTGAAGAGATAAAATGACCGTTATAACCTTGTCATTAAAACTCATGTTTTAATCCAACTCCTCTTCACCCCTACCTATACTCATCTTCACAGAGAATTCAAACGCAGAGACTGAAGGACTGAAAAACCGTTGTTGCTTGGGGTGTCGCTGCAAAGGGTCTTTGTTCATCTCCAAAGAGGTAGCTCTCTCTCTCTCTCTCTACGAACATATTCTAGTTACATGGTCCCTTCTCTATGAAAGGAATGTTCAATGTAGAGAGCTCTCTTGTAACTCTTCACTTAGGTCTCAAACTCTCCTGCCACCAATTCAAACATTCCCTTCTCCATGAAAGTAAACGTCGACCAAATCTATGTTCGTTCCGCCATTGCCGTTAGATCCCAGTGATAGATACTTGTAAGGAATCTTCACCTTTTTCTCTCCGACGGTTATTTTCTCAGTCCGGCGTAGTAGTAGATGGAGAATGCAGGGTTTCCGGTGATTGGGTTCTTCACGAATGGTGTGTAACTGATGTTGGTGATCTTGTCATCTCTGTCCAAGACAAGTAGGTTGCTATCGTTGGTGTCGTCAAGGTTGTGAGAGAGAGGAGATAGTAAGAGAATTTCTTTTGGTGGAGCTGCGACGGTAGTGACGTTGGGCCTCGCCCGAATCCAGCGATTCCACAGGGTTGGCTTGCAGACAAAAGAGAGCACCTGATGGGTGCAGGGATTCCATAGAGATAAAAGAGAAAAATTAAGATAAGAGAGGGATTCAGATAAAAGAAATTAATAAAATATAAAAAAATATTGGGTTGGCTTTAAGGATGAAGCCATGACTTTCCGGCCTACTGGGAAGTAGCTGACCTCTTCTCAAGATAAGATCAAGAGATAATTTTTTGGATTTCATTTGTTGTCCCACTTTTGTTGGTCCTTCATCTTAAATAGGATACGATAACCGTTACAAAGAGTTACAACCTCTTACTCCACTAACACCACTTCTCTAATAACTCCTACTATAACCGATAACTCACACATAATTGTAAATTCATAAACAAATAAAACCTATCTCAAAATTAACTACTCCCTCTTATTTGTGCACGTAATAGCACCCGATGACAAAATCAGGTACTTTTTTCTTGGGAAAGTCCAGCATTTCGGAGAGCAGAAACTTCCTATGGATCTGGATCCATAGATGATAATGTAAGGAGGGCAAATCTGAGAGCAATTTCTCGAATTGGGTTCGCAACCACTGCATCTCTATTGAACTTGGGAACTCTGGATCCAACTATAGGAAGATGACAATTTGGGGATGAAAGTTGAGATGTTTGAGGGGTTCTGGTTTCGGAAAAAAGCAGTCACTACATACATAACGGTAGGTACAGGGGAACCAGACTAGATCACTGTGTCCATGACGAAAGAGATGATTTGAGGTGGTGTACCGAAACTAAGGGGAATGGAGTATCTTCCATAGCTCTGTGGGAAAAGAGGGGTTTTGGAGACAAGGGTATTTTAGGTACTTCATATTTAGTTAGAGTATTTTGGTATTTAAAATAAAATATAGGAGCTGACATTAGCATATAACGTATATTCTTTAACAGTGACTGACGATAGGAGGTCTGAGTCTAATTTGATAAAATAGGGGGATACTCTTATAATTGTGGCATTCTCTAAGTGGTGGCGCTATAAATTTCCCTAAATGTAACGATTCTCTTAATAATGCCTTATCAATTTGTATCACTTTTTTTACTGGGTTTTTCGATTTCAAATGATCCATTCCACATGAATGGTTTGATTTTCTATCAATTTTATGGAAGCCGAAACGGATGAAAGATTCGATTTTATCCAACTTTTTTCATCAATTCAACTGATTCGGACTAAAAACTGACACCCCTACTTGGAAGGATATCACTCATTAGGTATCAAGGTATAAAAACTCTCGGTTTTACATAAAAAAATAATAAGAATAAAATAATTATTATAGGTGGGCCCATTTCTATTAGTGTCAGATGAAGGAGGTGACCCCCACCTGCAACTGTGTTCTTTTTTGTGCGGGCCAGGAAAGAGAGCCACGAACGCCTAGAAACCTTTTACACAAAAAAGAAACAAAGGAAAGCAGAGTATTCCCAGAATTATAAATTTTTTGTAATCAGTTGGATTGAACGGTTTTGAGTGGGGTTTAGAAATTCTTTTCCTGGCCGTTCCGTACCGGGTTGATCCAGAATGCAATCCCCTGATTGGCTTCAAAGTTGGGTTGGTCTAAGTTGGTCTAATCTGGTCTGAGTTGGATTTCAATTAGAACTTTTAACAGTGTGACCTCACGTCCAATGCGTGCCTCCATGGTTCATTGTTGTCATCTAACTTGGGCAATCCTTCCAAGGAAGATAACCATCATAGAAGGTTTAAGAATATGTGGAATCCGAAATTGGATAGGCCTTCACCCATTTAGATCCGAATCCAATTAAAATCGGTGGAAATTGGCTTTAACTGGGCTGAACCCAAAAAATTAAAATCGGATAAAGGAAGATAAGATAAAAAAAAGTATGTTATTTTTTCAAATATTACAAGGCATCTATAGTTGGTTGGAGAAACCCAAGGGGGCAGCGCAATTGGTGAGCAACGAACTTTGTACGAGCCATAAATTCGGACATTCTGAGTTCGATTCTCACTAGACACATGTGATTGTGGGGTGAAGATTGCAGGAATCAGCTAAAATCTAAAATCAGGATCAAACTCAGCCGTTTCTATTAAAATGAAAAGATTCATGCAGAGTCTAAGTAGTTTAGTTCTTTTTCAAGTATCAACCCATCAGATCTAAAAACACCCAATGATCCACCCTCAGATATCTGAAAACCTAGCGATCCAACAAGAAAATCCTAGAGTCAGAATTCAATCAGATTGGATTTAACCAAAATCAATCTCAAAGAATTCAATTATCTAGTAAGAAAAACTTTTAAATCAATTTGATTAGATTCAGCTGTGAATCAACCCATTAGTGTAGAAACGCAATCCTAAAACAATGGAGAAGATATGAAAAAAAAGAACAAACAATGCACACAAATTTACGAGGTTCAGTAAGGTTGCCTACATCTTCGGTGAGATGAGATCTTGTTTCATTATCAATGAAGAATAGGGCTACAACGCTCGTCTTTGACACCTCTCAGTATTACTTGTATTACAGAGAAACAAAACCCTCGCTACAAATATATAGTAAAAACCCCTAATCTGTAAAGTATACAACTCCCCTAAAATAAAAGATATCATACATCAACAGTCTATGATCCAATTGAGACGCTTTCACCAATACTCCGTGGATTAAACTGTGACGAAATATAAGATATTATACAACAACACTTAGATCTGAAACCCTAATTATACAGAATCACCTTAGTATCGATTAGAGTAGAAAATTCAAAGTTTGATTGATCACCACCGATTTTAATCTAAACTGAACGATTTTATTTCAATCTTTGAAACTGTGCAAAATCCTAATAGGTGAGCACAAAAATCCTCCCTAAAAAGACAATGAACAATATAAATTCAACGACTATGCTGATGCATGCTAGAGTTCTCTCAACCGTTGAATCTTCGCGGACACCCATTCCTCACCGCAAAAGATTTGAGTCTTGGCAGGTAGGGTACCACGCGGTTCCGAGAAAGTTCTGTAATGTATTGTCAAAAGTGAGACTGAGTTAGATTGAAAGCTCAGTCTCACTTCAATAAATGCTCAATAATTGAAGCATTTATTATCTTTAGCAATCTTCACTTTATGATCCATTTCGTGCCCAGGAGCTTCACGTGAGCTTTTTACACTATAGACTCCTGGGTTTTGCTACTCGGGAGCTTGAGAGGTGTTGCAGGAGGGGCATTCTTGCTTTGAAGCCTTATTCTTACTCCTAGTAGGGGGGAAAAAAAAAGATCTAACTTGTGCCAAATGGGAAAGGACAAAGTTTGCTACGTTTTTCTAAGCCGTGCAATGTATATTTTAACTTTGCTTTAGACTAATTTATGATGATCCTAAAAGTGAGGTTCTCTGCTTTTATTTCAGCTTCTTTTGAGTCCTTTAGCCTCTTTCTTATGTTCAGTGTTTGAAACTTTTAACTGGTCGAGATACACGTTCTGATTTTTTTTCAGGGGGGGGGGGTTTTCTTTTTGATCGATATCAACTTTATTAAAAAAGAGAGAAGAACAGAAAGAGGGGAGGCGACACACTCAAGTGACTGGACAATACACCAAATATATCATGGACAAACCCAAGAGACCATGGAGGCCTAAAAAAGCAAAGCATATGGAGGCAAACAAAAGTAGGGGTGTAAGGTTGGTCTTGACAAACGAGCCTACCCTAATCCTAAACAAGTACTGATAAAAAAATTTTGAGCCTAAGACTCGGTCCGATCCTAAAATTTCTGATCTTGGGTCAGGGTCATAATGGGTAAGGGTTGATGTCTTTGACCCATTCAGCTCGCCCTGAACTGGTCCTAATTTTTTGACCCTGACTTTTGGCCCTAGTTTTGGCCTGATCCAGCTTTGGTTTTTGCCCCTGATGTTAACTCTGATATCAACCTAATTTTAGATATTGTTTGACATTGAGTCATTGACACCTCAAAACCCCTAATATATATTCTCACCGATCTCTCTTGCTTTCTTTACAAAAAAAAAAAAAAATTTTAGGGTATACCCAGCCCTTGATGGTAAATCAAGGTCAGGGTCAAAGTCAGGGTCAAGGTTAGGGTCGATTAGGGTTATCTCGGCCCTTGATGGAAAATCAAGGTTAGGGTTTGGGTCAATCAGGGTCATACTGGCCTCGACTCTAAAAAATCAGGGGCCGAACCCTGAAGGGTTGGGCCTAGGTTAAAGTTTTGTGGCAATGAGTTAGGGTCAGAGCGGGTTTAAGCCCAATTAAAAAAACTCAGTGTTGGGCTAGGGTTTTAAGAAGCCTAGCTCAAGCCAACCCTATTGCACCCCTAAACAAAAGAAACAATCAAATAAGAGAGCGAACAATACGGATCAAGGATCCACAACTTCAAACTTCTTACCTTTTTCTTTCTCTTCAATAATGTGTTATTCATAAAATTATTGTGTTTTTGGTAGAAATTATATGTATAGTAGCGGTCCAAAAACCCCTTTACGCTCCCAACTTATTCATTTGTCCGGCAAACGTAAATAGCCTATATTGGCATATTGCAACAGTTATAATAAACCACTGTTAAATGTTAAATTACTACTGCTAAGTAGCAGAGGTATTAAGTTACGACTGTTACAACTTACAACTATATACAACTATTATTATAATACTATTACAACTAATAATAAATTTTCGTTACTAAATTTCTAGGGTTTAGGTTGTTTGGGGACAAATTATCTGATTCTAGCTAAGTAAATTGATAAAATTTATCGTTAATTGTTGAGAGTATTCATACATACCATGGAACCTTTTCACCAAAAATAAAATTACATATTAATTTTAATTAGCATAGCTTACTATTACAAGTATAGGGATTTATAGTTACCATTACTAATTTCTAGAGTTTAAAATGATTTGGTTGATTCTAGTTAATTTTGACTAAATAGAATAGTCAAATAAGCTTCATCGTCGAGAGGGAAATAGCCCGGATTATCAGCTAAGGCCTCTAAATGACCGGTCAATGATAAAGGAGGTAGGGTTGCAAAGACAGCCAAAGCAGCTACCCTTGAAAGAGTGTGTAATAGCTCACTGATTGAGCGCTCTTGCACCGAAGATGAATAGAGCTAAGCAATTTGCCAAAGCTGTGAGATTTTAAAATGCATCGGTAGTGGAGTGTTCTACCTTAGAAGGAAGCACACGTGCCAGCAGATGTGGACGATGTTGAGGTTGAGGAAAGATTTTTGTTCTCTTGAAACTACTTACTCTATTCTTGTACCTCCTACTTACTCTATTCTTGTACCTCCTACTTCTTTACCAGTTCATTCCACCTCATAACTCTTGTTTCACAAAAATACATTTTTCACTAAAAACTGGTGTGATTCATATGCTACTTTTTTTATTTTTAAATTTTAAAAAATGTTCAATTATTCAATTTATTACATCACAATGTCTAACCTTGGCAATATTCATCAATCACTGGTTAATTACTTATTATTTTCTCATTTTTTTAAATTTCATTAATCCATTATTATTTTATAAATTATATAATTTTTGTGAGAGGGTTCTTAAAGGAAGCATGGCCACTCCACTAGTGCAGGGACCAATAGGCACAAACACAGAAGCATCAATAGCGGCAGAAATTCTATTTTTCATAGGGCGGGACATTCAATTCACCCTCTTTGTGTCTGGGTGTAGAGGCTACACTGCCTTCTTGACTTCAATTTCCCATAATCTTTCTTTGGGAGAAAGAACGCCACCTATCCCTGTGCAGCTCTTGCACCTGCGTGCGTAAGCCAATGGGGCGAAACACAGAAGATATGATCACAAGAAACACTACCCTATCCCTGCATGGTTGATGCTCCCGCACCCTCTCATTGGCCTATACACTGACACCAAAGCCATATGGATGGGAAACGTTCCTTTTCCATTTTTTTTTTAATAAATTTAATGTACAGTTTATAGATTTTTATAGATGCTCACCATTTTCTTGAAAACACACACACATATAAAATTATGTAATATTTAAAACAAAAATCTATATTTTATTTCCAAATTTAATTTTTATAATGTATAAATGTTTTCTAGAATTTTTTTTTTAAATTATATATTTACAAACTTATTGCAATTTTTTTTTTTAGGGCGGGGGCTGATATAAGGTCAATACTTGAGCCAATTTTAAATAAGTACTAACAAAAACAAAACATATCAGATTGATACGACCCAACGAATATCGAGTGATAGTATCCCTAAAGCTGAAGCATTGACTGTATTCATACATGTATGAATCCTTAAAAAGTAAAATAACATATTACTTTAATAAAAATAGTAGTAAGGGTGACATTGCCCAACAAAAATAAAGGGTGACATTTAGCAGTGATTTAGGTATTATCACCCCTAATTAAAGGTTATTTTATAGATTAAAAAAAATACATAAGGGTCTAAGAAAAAGTATGAGTTTAACAAGTAAAGGTAGACATTTAGCTACGGTTTTTTTTTTTTTTTTTTTTTATATCGTTGGTAATTAAAGCTACCTTTACGAGAAATAATGAGAAAAAGAACTATGTTTGGGAGCATGGTCTATGCTAGTTCTCCCAAGTATCTATCTCTGTCTTTTCCTACAAAATGACATATTTACCCTTTGTTTTGGGTAGGAAAGAGATGGACACAGGGAGCGTTGGCTTAACTCATTCTCCTGGATAAAGAATCACTTCCCCAAACTAATATAATGGAGAATACTTAATTAGCATTAGTAATTTCTATATTTTGCAGTGGATCTGAATTCAAATAATCCAAAAACATAATCTATCTCATCCTAATATATATAACCAACTAATAATGAAAAATTAAACAACTATAGATCTTGAGCGTTCTTTTTTTTTTT
>NW_024868631.1:0-76802 GCF_013358625.1 Macadamia integrifolia | reverse complement strand
TTTTTTTTCTTCTCTTCTTGCTTCCACGATTTTGCTTGCTTCTAACTTGATGTGGAAATCCCCTCCATGCCCTTAGTGCTTTAAGTGAGTGAAAAGCAGGAAATCTTCAACAAAATCTTCTAAAAAAAAAACAACCATAAGATTCGAACTTGAGACCTCTTGGTGAGCAAGGGAATTTTGTACACCATAGCTCACCAACTACACTAGATAGTTGTTGTTACCGAAAACAAATCTTTAATCACTTAAGGATGTGGTCCATCAATCCTTGTTGGCATTTGGAGTATTCTTTGTACCTCTGGGACAATTGCAAACGGGCTGGTTCTGCATCTCGGTTTAGTTCTGATCCATTATTCTTTTTCTGACCCGAAAAGAATAATCATTTGTACGGGTGACCAAACGAATGTGTACTTTTAATTGAACACGTCCATCTTGCTCAGAATTTCGTCCTCTTCGTAACCATGAAAAGAAATAGGACCTCTTTACGTGTAAAATTGAAGATATAGTGCCCGATAATCCTTAAGGCCTTGAAAATACAAAACTTGCAAAAAGAGAATAAAACCCAAGGTAGCTCCATTCTAAATATGTAAAATGCATGTTTTACTACCCTAGATTTCACACATAAATGTGCTCATCAGTGACACCTAATAATCATTCTCTTAAGACCTAATGAAGGTGGAACCCTATTGGATAGGTAAAGCCCTAATCTTTACTACCCTAATAGTAAAGTCTACATTCAGGGGAAATTTAGTCAATTAAGATGACTGATTTGAAAATCACTTTGTTCTGCAAAGTTGTATAACATTGAGTTGTGAAGACAATATAATTCGAATCATGTCATTCTGATCCCACAATGAAGAAGCTATACCTTTTTTTGTATAAATAGGTCTATAGGCCCAAAAATAGAAGCCTACCAGTTACCTGTATATACCAGAACTTACCGGTTCTTGACAGGGTTTTGAACACAAGAGGCCAACTGGTAACTACCGAAACTCAATCGGTAAATTATCTGGTTACCTGATAGTCAACAGATGAGCTAACTGAGCCTCTAATAGCTAGTTTGGCCCTCCAACGGATATATATTGTCCGACAATAACCTTTACCGGTAACTACAAGTACGTATCGGAAGTTACCGGTATAGCCAAAATGTATCTGTTGGCACATTATTGACTCAAATATTTAATGGTTTCTTACCTAGTTTAAGACCTTTAATCACCCATATATATACCTCACTTTAGGTCCATTAATATTTAATTAAATCTCTCTCAAGTGTTATTATCAAAAATAGTAAATTGAGAAACATTGTGATTATTGTTTGAGTTTAAGTTGGTTCTTTATTCTCTCTTCAAAGAAGAACTCAAGCACTTCAACATAGGTCTTCCACACTTATTGGAAATCTTACTTGGAAGACATTAAAGGTGCTCCATCATTTATTATTGTATTCTTGCATACTTATATCATGTACCGCACGAGGTAAACTCAAAATCTTTCTATTCCACTTTGAATACTTGTTTACACTTGTTTAGACTATACTTAGGCTTGTGTAAAATTCTCTTATCCTTAAAATATTGTATAAAGGTCTCTCTCTACCTGTAAAGAGATTAGAAGGTTACCTTCTACATGTAAGGGATATTTGTAAAGGATTCTCTTATCCTGCAAAAAGAATTTGTAAAGGTTTTCCTCCCTACCTATTGCATTGAAAGAGAAGACCTAGTGGAATACCTTATAGGTGTAACTTATCGGGTGTGGACTAGACCCAGATTGAGTTAAACCACCATAAATCTGTGTCATATGTGATTGTGATTATTCTTTAGATCCCACAGTTTTTATTTACAATCACATATGTGGGGATTTTGACCGAAGAATTTTTAAATCCACCAGTATAACCTATTCACCCCCTCTAGGATATTTCATCTATCTGATGGAGATGATAAAGGAGGCTGAGAAGGTTCATTATGACTTTGACTTTAGCACCTTTTCTAAGGAATGGGAAAAAAATTAAGGAGTTGAAGATTGGTGAGCTGAAGACTACCAACGTTGGACCTATTCCTCAAGGTATTCCCGTGGAGAGTTCAGGGGCGAAAGCTTTAGCTTCCATCTTTGTCATACCTGAGGAAGTGGTTGTCGACCAAAAGACAATGATCTCTACTTCCTAAGCTATAACTATGGACGTTGCTTCTGTCCCTCCTCAAGCTGTGATGGTGAATCTCACTTTCAGCCCTCCTCAAGCTATGGCCACGGATGCTGCTACTATGCCTCTCAAGTTGTGGTCATGGATGCCGCTTCTGTCCCTCCTATTTTCTCTTCAAGTGGGGGAAGCTGACCATGAGAAGGCCTTTAAGTAGCTTGTTTCTCTCCTGTTTCACTTCTATCTTGCAACCTATTCTTTTACTCAGAGATCTTTTGTAATGGGAATTTTGTCAGTCGTTATTGTCGAATCTTCATATTCACACAACATCTTGACTTAAGATTTAGGTTGCCTCATGTAAAGCCTTGCCTTTGTCATCATCTATCTCCTCCTAAGAAAGCAAGGTTTTGTTCTTGGTGCTTGACCATGGCTGGCTCTATGGACATTGCCCATGGTGATATCCACTTCTCCGTGGGGAGTAGGGTTGTTCCCTTTTCCCTTTAAAGATTTGACCATGGTAGGTTTCGTGCGAGTTTCCCTTGGCAAAATCCACCTTCCCATTGGGAGTATTGTTGTGCCCTTTGCACTTGAACTAGGTTGTGCCCATTGAAGCTTGACTATAGTCGGCTCCATGGACATTTCCTTTATCATAATCCACATCCCCATAGGGAGAAGGGCTTTGCCCTTGTCGCTTGAACTGGCATGTGTCCATTGAAGCTTGACCATGGTCGGCTCTGTGGGCTTTGCCCTTTGTCATAATCCACCTCTCTGTGGGGGGACGGGATCTGCCCTTTGTCTCTTAAATTGGGTTGTGCCCATCAAAGCTTGATTATTGTCAGCTTCATGGGCATTGCCCTTTGTCGTAATCCACCTCCCTATGGGAAGAAAGGATTTTCTCTTGTCACTTGAACTGGGTTGTGCCTATTAAAGTGTGATCGTGGTCGGGTCTGTGGGCATTGCTCTTTTTCGTAATCCACCTCCGTATGGGGAGAAGGGCTTTGCCCTTGTCACTTGAACTAGCTTATACCCATTGAAGCTTGACCTTGGTCGGCTCAGTGGGTATTGTCATTCATCATAATCCACCTCTCTGTGGGGAGAAGGGCTTTTCCCTTGTTGCTTAAACTAGGTTGTGCCCATGGTGAAATCCACCTCCCCATGGGGAGAAGGGTTGTACCCTTGTCGGTTGAATTAGGTTATACTTATTGAAGCTTGACCATGGTTGGCTCTGTGGTGTTGCCCTTTATTGTAATCCACCTCCGTGTGGGGAGATGGGCTTTAACCTTGTTGCTTGAACAAGGCTGTGCCCATGGTGAAATCCACGTCCCCGTGGGGAGAAGGGTTATGCCCTTGTCATTTAAAGTGGATTGTGCCCATTGAAGCTTAACCTGGTCGTTGCCCTTTGCCATAACCCACCTTCCCCTAGGGAAAATAGCTATGCCCTTATCGATTGGACTAGGTTGTGCCTATGGAGAAATCCGACTCCCCCTCAGGAGAAGGGTTGTGCCCTTGTCTCTTGAACTATGTTATGCCCATTGAAGCTTGACTGTGGTCGGCTCAGTGGGCATTGCCCTTTATCATAATCCACCTCCCCATAGGGATAAGGGCAAAAGCCCTTATCGCTTGCACTGGGCTGTGCCCATTAAAGCTTGACCATCGTCGACTACATGGGCATTGCCCTTTGTCGTAATCCACCTTCCCGTGGGGAGAAGCGCTTTGCAGTTGTGGTTTGAACTAGGCTATGCCCATAGGAAAATCCACCTCCCCGTGGGGAGAAGGTTTGTGTCACACCCCGTTCACACCGAACCGGGCCAGTGACCGGGTTAACACTGGTTAACCCAAACCTGTCAGGATCATCTGATACTGTATTCCACCATAGCATACACACAACTAATAAAAGCTTATCAGATCAACGGAAGACTTGGTTTACCTGTGAATATTCCCATAATACTTGATACCCGAATTGTGATACAATAGTTATATACATGCGGGCCCGAAGGCATGATATTTACACAATAAAAATACAATTCACATATCAAGTACAAAAGGGAAATCATCAAAATCAGAGTATACAGCTCGGCTCGGAGTCAGAACCTAGAGCTCAGCTCGGTATCAAAGGTTGAGCCCAACTCGGCTTCACAAGGTAGAACTCGGCTCGGCATCAAAAGTGGAGCTCAGCTCGGCATCAGAACTGTGGTCCCGCAGCACAACTCTCGCACGAGCAGTCAGTGCCGTGCTCTAACTCCTCAGGGGCCCACCAGTCCTCTTCAGGGAACTCAACCGTGGGACCCACCTCGTGGTCATCTGGTGGATGACCTGTAAAATCATCTAAAAGAGGTGCACATGTGGGATGAGCTCCCTAGCTCAGTAAATGGAAAGATGGACCACACAACTGTCCACACAACAATTCACAATCATATGCACTACATGCTATGCAATACATTTTAAATCACATCCACCTAAGCAACATTATTAAGTCTTTGGTTTAGTGCTACTACAGCCACAGTGAGTGTATACTCTGGGTACGAGCCGCGAACTCCATCCCGCGATACGCCCATAAGGCTGTTGGAGAAGGCCCACAGTGAGTACTCAGAAAAATAAAACATTTCGTCCACCGGCTCTCAACATAAAATAAATGACAGAAATTAAAGGTGCTGACTCTAGCAATTTAAAAGCAGTACGATTAGCCCTCTTGAATATACCACCAGGGTTGTCGACTGTCCTAATGACCAGCCGGGTGTAATGTCTAACCGCCACAGTGGCCCGACAACCGCGACCACTGCTTCCCCCCAAATGGTAACCCAACACCTTAACCCCTGTTGGGAAGGGTCGTAGCACGGGAAGGTGATAATCCTAAACCACATGCTCCTATATGACAATAGTATGATTACATAGTGCCACCGCGTCCCATACCACAGGCCACCAATGCACTCGTTTCCAAGCCGACTACGGCATCTAGTCTATTAATGCATCATGCATAATGATGTCATCATTCACCACAGAAGCATATTATCACTTGGCATTTAGAAAATAAACACAACATCCATGCATAACCATGTGAGGATGACTAATCTACATAGCATTTTCATGATGGCATGACTAGACTAGATACAATTAAATGAATGCCAAACAGTGCCTTGAAACAAGGCCAAACGTCCTCTCCCCACTTACTAGTAGTGTACAAGGATTCCCGCTCGGTACGGGTGAGATCCGGTGCGAGAAGCGTAGGATTTGGTGAACCTAACATGAGTGAGCGGGGTTAGTATCTCACCATTTTGGAATCAAGATTAACACGATCCAATGACACGATCATGTTTAGAATCCTAAAAGAAGGTCACACATCCGATTTGAGTCCAATCGGATGTAAAAATCACATTCGGAGCCTCTCAGGTGGGTCGGACAGCCCACCTGTCTGACCCACCAGTCAGACCCACCGGTTTGGACCGACGGGTAGGTCGACCCACCGGTTGGTCCGTTGGTTGGGCCAGGGGGTCTGCTAAGACTGGCGGGCAGGGTGGCCCGTCGGTTGGCCCGTCGGTCTGGCCCGCCGGTTGTGCCTGAGGGCCCTGCCCTCTCAGGCAGGTGCCCACAGGCGGGCCAGATGGCCTACCAGTCTGGCCCACCGGTCTTGGCGGGAAACCTGCTGTTTCTTCCCAATTTCCCCCAATCTTTGGGGATTCAAATGGGGCTTTTCCAAACCCATTCTTCACACATTCAAGGTCTTATAGGATGGTTCTAACTTAGATCTAGGTTAGATTTAAGGAATGGGAAGTCATCTTACCTTCTTTGCTCAAGAACACCTTCAAAACCCCAAAATCACTTCAAATCCACAATGCTTCTCCAACCTTGTAAATACTTCTTCAAATCCTTCAAGATCAACACATAAATCGTCTATTAAACCTTAGATTCATCATTTCAAGGGGGATTTACAATATCTCAAGAAACCCTACCCGAATCAAGGGTTTTACTTGGGTAGGGTGAAAGTTTAAGGAACCCAAACTTTGCTCACCTCTAAATGTAGATCTAGTGTTGAAGATCACCCTTCCGGTGTCGGAATGGGAAGATCAAGCCTCGGCGCCGCTGAAATCCATCTCTTCTTCCTCTTTCTTCTCTTCTCTCTCTCCTCTTTACTCTTCTCACCAACGTACGAGTGTCATAAATGAGAAAAGAAAAGAAAGTATAAATGATATATATATGCTTCTTAATTAACTAAGTAATTCACATGGGCGGGTCACTCAGGTGGGTGGATGCGCCCACCTGTCCGCCCACCTGAGGGCCAAAACTTGAGATTTTGATAGAATTCGGCCCTTAGCGCGAATCTCACTCTTGGCATATGATGTAATATACGTATGCACCTTAATATACGACTACATACCTGCTTTATCCGTACATGGCCTTATGATAGGTGCATGTACACGGCTTGGGTATTCCCGTCTCTTCTGGCACTGGCTTGGACTTGTCGGGCCAGCCGGTGTTTAAGGTCACCCTTGCCATCATAGTCTATAAGGAACCCGCTCTAATTCTCTCTGGTTCGGGTCCTACATGGTTTAATCGGGTCAACCGTGTAATTAGACCGGGTTTAAGAAGTAGGGTATTACATTTACCCCCCCTTCTGAAAAGTTTCATCATTGAAATTGCGTACCTGGTTGATAAAAGAGATGAGGGTACTTGGCTCGCATTTCATCCTCTTTCTCCCAAGATGCTTCTTCAAGTGAATGATTAGCCCATCGCACCTTTACATAGGAAATGGAGCGGTTGCGAAGGGTCTTCACCTTTCGGTCCAACATTTCAGCTGGCTGCTCTGTATAGGTCATGTCAGTTTCTAGGTATTCTGGTTCCATGGGTAATACATGAGAGGGATCATGAACATATTGCTTCAACATGGATACGTGGAATACATTATGAACATCCCCGAGTGAAGGTGGCAGAGCAAGCATATAGGCTACTGAGCCAACCCGGGCTAAGATCTCAAATGGTCCAATGTATCTTGGGCTCAACTTCCCCTTTCTGTGAAACCTTTGCAACCCTTTAGTAGAAGAGATCTTGAGAAATACCTTTTCTCCTGGATGAAATTTAATATCTTTTCTGCGGGTGTCTACATAGGTCTTTTGACGAGACTGAGCTGCTTTAATCCGTTCTCGAATAACGTCGACCTTGTCACAAGTCATCTGTATCATTTCAGGTCCTAACATTCGACGTTCACCTACCTCATCCCAATACAAGGGAGTTCTGCACTTCCTGCCATATAATGCCTCATACAGAGCCATCCCAATTGTAGCTTGGTAACTGTTGTTATAGGCAAACTCCATAAGGGGTATATATTCTTCCCAACTACCACACATTTCCATTGTACATGCCCTGATCATGTCTTCTAATATCTGTATGGTTCGCTCTGACTGACCATCAGTCTGTGGGTGGAAAGCAGTACTCAAATTCAATTGTGATCCCAAGGCATGCTGGAAGCTTTTCCAAAATCTGAAAGTGAACCTCGGGTCCCTATCTGATACAATGCTCATTGGCACTCCATGTAAGAGCACTATGTTGTCCATGTAAAGTTGTGCTAGTTTGGCCATAGAGAACTTGGTCTTGATGGGAATGAAATGAGTAGTCTTGGTAAGCCGATCAATGATCACCCATATCGTGTCCATCCCCTTGGGTGTACATGGTAGTCCGGTGACGAAGTCCATTGTAATCCTTTCCCACTTCCATTCTGGTACTGGGAGGGGCTGAAGAGTACCATAAGGTCGATGCCTCGCAGTTTTTACTTTTTGGCATGTGAGACAAGTCACCACATACAGAGCTATTGTGACTTTTATGCTTGGCCACCAGTAATTTTGTTTGAGGTCTTTGTACATCTTTGTACTTCCTGGGTGGAGTGAGTACTCGGAGCTATGTGCTTCTCGCACTATCTTATCTTGTATATCCAAATCATCGGGTACACACAATCTGCCTCGAAACATCAATGCCCCATCACTGGCTAAAACAAAATCTGGGTCGTTCATTGTTTGATCTTGAACCTTAACTCTGATCCGCTGCAATTCAGGATCCAAAGGTTGTTTCATTATTATCTCTTGCCTAATAGCCGGATGCACCTGTAGAGCCGTCAAGGATACAGTCAACCATTTAAGGTTTTCTGGTTGACGTTCCAATTCTAAGGTTGCTCCTTCATACAAGAGAGCTTCATCCATTAGTGTCGCCTCCTGCACAAGTGATGGGCTGGCTGCTAAGCAGGAGAGTGACACAGTCTGTGCCTTTCGACTCAACGCATCTGCTACTACATTTGCCTTACCGGGATGATACTGAATGTCGCAGTCGTAATCCTTCATGAGCTCGAGCCATCTCCTCTGTCTCATGTTCAAATCCTTCTAGGTGAAGAAGTACTTAAGGCTTTTGTGATCACTGTATATCTCACACTTCTCCCCGTACAAATAATGTCACCAAATCTTAAGGGCAAAAATGACTGTGGCTAGTTCCAAGTCATGAGTGGGGTAGTTCTTTTCATACTCCTTTAGTTGTCGAGATGCATACGCTATTACCTTACCGCGTTGCATGAGAACACAACCCAAACCCACTTTGGAAGCATCAGTGTAGACTATCATTCCACCTGTGCCTTCAGGGATGGTCAACACAGGGGCTGACACCAACCTCTTCTTCAATTCCTGGAAACTCTTCTCACATTCCTCTACCCAGTCGAATTTCACACCCTTTTTGGTTAATTTAGTCATTGGTGCTGAGATTCGGGCAAAATTCTCAATGAAGTGTCGGTAATACCCAGCCAAACCTAAGAAGCTTTTAATTTCAGTGACATTCTTGGGGCTTTCCCATTCTACTGCTGCTTTCACCTTATCAGGACCTACCTCGATTCCAGTATTAGACACTACGTGCCCCAGGAATCCAACTTGCTCAAGCCAAAATTCACATTTACTGTATTTGGCAAACAATCGTTGTTCTCTCAACCTCTGTAACACCATTCTCAAATGTTCGGTGTGCTCCTCTTCTGTCTTGGAGTAGATCAAGATGTCATCAATAAAAATAATTACCCATTTATCGAGTACGTCATGAAATACTCGATTCATTAAATCCATGAATGACGCCGGTGCATTAGTTAACCCAAAAGATAACATTAGGAACTCATAGTGACCATACCGAGTCCTAAATGCTGTCTTGGGTATATCGCTGCTCTTTATCTTGAGCTGATAATAGCCTGATCGAAGGTCTATCTTTGAAAATATTTTGGCACCTGCAACTGGTCAAATAAATCATTAATGCGTGGCAACGGATACCGGTTCTTAATGGTTAGCTTATTTAATTCCCGGTAATCGATGCACATACACAAGCTACCATCTTTCTTCTTGATAAACAACACTGGGGCACCCCAAGGTGAAACACTTGGGCGAATAAACCCCTTTTCCAATAAATCCTGCAACTGCATTTGTAACTCCTTCAATTCAGCTGGTCCCATCCTGTACGGAGCCTTAGATACTGGAGCTGCTCCAGGAAGCAGTTCTATGGCAAACTCCAACTCTCTATTAGATGGTAAATGCATAAGATCATCTTGGAAGACATCGGGAAACTCTTTAACCACCTTTACCTCTTCTAGAGGTGTAATCCTTGCATCAACATCAAGTACCGATGCTAAGTAGCCCTGACATCCACTTTCCAACAATTTTACCGCTTGAAGGGCAGAGACAAGGACCTTTCTCGCCTGTTTCACCTCATCTGCTCGGTATACCAATTCTCTTCCTTCTTCATCTGTCACTCTAATCAGCTTCTTAGCACACATCACATTAGCTCGATGAGCCGACAACCAATCCATACCCAGTATAACATCAAAATTCTACATATTGAACTTAATGAGTTGTGCATCAAAGTTCTTCCCACTAATTTCCACTGGGCACGACCCATACACCTCCTTCAACTGTGTAACTTTACCAGTAGGCATACTAACAATCATTCCATGATCTAGGATCCTGGGTGGCATCCCAAGTTTCTCGGTAAATCTCTTAGATGCGAATGAATGAGTAGCTCCTGAATCGAATAAAACATAGGATGGTATGCCTGATATGGGTAGGACACCTAGTGTAACAATGCATATAATTTCAACAGGTCATCAATATTTAACATAAGGAAATTCTTAATTTAAATGTACCTGCTACTACTTCTGTACTGGCCTCAGCTTCCTCAGCTGATAGAGCATACATCCTTCCCTGCGGTTGACTTCCCCGAGTTAAGGGAGGTCGGTACGCCGAGGGCTGACTGGAGGGCAAGGCTCGTTTGACCCGACACTCTTTTGCATAGTGCCCATATGAATGACAGTTAAAGCAATGAATCTGAGATCTCAGAACTGGGGCAGGGCCCCTCTGCACTTGACCCGTTGCAGATGGAGGTCGGGGTGGCCTTGGAACTGTAGGTGCCACACTAGTGTTCGGGCAAAAAGATGTGGAGCCCGAACCACCAGTTGGTCTAAGAGGGTAGCCAGATGGCCTATAGGGCTGCCTATACATAGGCCCAGAACTGTATGATCCGCGGTATACCTTGGAGGAGTTTCCCATATCCGGAAATGGGTTTGTTCTCTTCCACAGTCCAGGGGTGAGGGACTGTTCTCCCTTTTGCTTATCCTCCATGGTCTTGGCCTTCTGCACAATCTGGGCATAGTCAGTCAAATCCAAGACCTCAAGTACAGACCCAATGGATGCTTTTAGGCATTTTAGAAATCTCACAGCCTTCTCCTCAGCTGTCCGCATATGCCTTGGGGCAAAATGGAACAAGCTCTCAAATTGCTATTGGTACTCAAGGACAGTCTTACCTCCTTGAGTTAAAGCCATAAACTCAGTCTCCTTACAGTCTCGGAAGCTGCGTGGATAATGATTATCCAAGAACAACTCCTTGAACTGTTCCCAGGTGGGTTCTGGATGGGCAGCCAACAATATGGGCTTAGAAGCTTACCACCAGGAGTTGGCCTCCTTCTTGAGTTGCAACCCCGCAAAAATGAGTTTCTGTGCTTCTGTGCACTCAATCACCTCAAATATTTTCTCCAGTTCTTGGATCCACTAGTCTGGTTCCAGAGGATCACTCCCCACCTTAGAGAATACAGGTGGTAAGTTCCTCTTGAATGACTCCACTACCTTTGACGTATTATTCGTCGGCAGGTAATTGGGAGCATAAGCCGGGTAGTAATGGTATGGAGGGGGTACCCCATACGGAGGAATGCCAAATGGTGGATTTGGAGGTGTACCTCCCACTTGTGGCCCCGTACCAGACCCTACAGGCGGGTCCTGTGAAGTAAGTATCCGGGGAGGTTGACCTGATTGAGAAAGGTCCAATTGTTGCTGAATAGCAGTCATAAATGCTTGCTGTTGATGAAGCATTTGTTGCTGAAAAGCCTGTTGTGACTACTTAATTATGGTAGCAACATCCCCTGGAGTAATAACCGGTGGAGGGTCTGGGAGTGTAGTCATAGGTGGGTCCCCATATGCCCTAACCTGACCAAGGATCTCTGGAGGTGGTGGAGGTGAGGTTTGCCCCACAAAGCGGGACCTCCTGGGATTCGGTGGTCGACCGACCGGACGAGGACCACGCGAGGTACCTCAGGCTTTGCTACCGGATCTAGTACGTACCATCGTATCCCTGTACCTGTAACATATTATACATCACATTGGTTAAACACCATAGAATTCATATCGGCACATAATTATATGCCAACACGCAGGGTATGGTAGCGTATGATAGCCTGCAACTAACCGCAACTTGATTCCAAAAATACAGGGTTAGTGCTTCAACAAGCATGTCAATGGTCCCACTTTCCCATAACATGCAGTTACAAGAGTAATAACAATAATCCTAATAATTATGTTAGTAGTATTAAATAAATAAATAGCATAAAAAAATAATAAAAAAAAAATTTCCCATTTTTCCCACTTTTTCTCAACCGGTGGGCTGCACCGGTGGGCAGGTTGGCCCGCCGGTCCAAATCCTCAACCGACGGGTGACACCGGTGGGCGGGGTGGCCCGCCGGTCCTACCCGAGTGATAAATCGTGAACAAGGCATTAAACCCTGTTCAGTTCTATTTCCTTCTATTCTCCTCTCTCTCTCTTTCTCTCTCTTCCAGGCGATTTTGGAGGGCTTTGTGACGCTTCCACTCGCGATTCCACTCAACAACCCGGCGCTTTTTGAGAAGATTCAACTCCTCCGCTTCCAAGTAAGTTTTTCTTCTCTTTTTCTAAGAATTTTTACTTGGGGGGTAGAACTCATGTGTAGACTTCAATCTAGGTTCTTTTCCCATGTTTCTTTCCATAGAGTTGTGATTTCATGTGCTTGTGATGTTCTCTATGTGATTTATTTCTAGTTTCTAGGATTTACTTCTCCATTTTGAGAAAAACCCCAACCGTGCCCTAGTTTTTCTCAAATTTGGGGGTTTATTCATTTCTTGCTTTTTTTCCCCAATTAATGATTCAATTGTGATGCATTATGCTTGATTTGTACTTAATATGCTGTAGAAATCATGGAAAGTCCCTTATGCTTGAAATCCCCATGTCTTCCCATGAAAATCCCTCTTTTGTGTTGGGTTTCTTTGCTTTTCTTTACATCTTTGGTATTTGTGGACCTCAATAGCATATTAGCGTATGTTTTTGCATGTTCATGATCTCACTACAAGGGCATTTCCGTCTTAGACCTGTAGCTTCAAGCTTTACTCCATTGTGAATGAACTTGTGCATTGAAAATTTGAATCCTCTTTATCATTCTTTACCTGCCATGTTACATATGCCCCTTTCTGTCACATTGCTGTTTTCCCATGATTCTGTTTTGTCACTTACCATGCATCTCGTCCATAGACTCCCTATCATTCCTCGCTTGTCGCATTTTCTGTTTTGCGAGAAATTGAGTTTTGGGGCTTCCTCTTATTGCTCACCCATCTTTCTATTCGTTTTGTTATTCTCTTTTTTTTTTTTTCTTTACTCACCCTGCTTTTCTCTTTTCTTGCCAGGATGTCATCTCGCAAAGGCAAGGAGCCCGCATCCTCTGGCACTCGGCGTAAGACCACCGCTTCTAAGCGGAAGAGTGTGGGGACTAGTTCTCCAGCCCCCCGCACAGGGAGACCCGGACCTGCCCGATTTGATCCTTCTAACTACGATGAGGAGCTCTTCCACAGTTCAGAGGCAACAACCAACTGGTCGGCCTTCCTGAAGAGGTCGATAATGATGGAGAAGACCGTGGTAGTCGATGACTTCCATAAGGTTCAGCTCCGGGAGAGGTTTACAGCACTGGGCTGGCAGTCCATCCTCCAGGTAGACCGTCCGTGCTATGAGCAGCTGGTTCGTAGATTCTACTGTAACTTGGAGCTTTCCTATCGGTACGGGGAGTATGCTATAGTCAGCATGGTGAAGGGGGTGGACATCCAGCTGACCGTGGACACCTTGGCCAGCATTTTGGGCATCTCTACAATCGGGCATCGTTACTACAATCCTCCCAGGAGTAAGCCCCTGGGCCCATTCATGAGTTGGGAGACACCGGACTACATCTACGAGACCATCTGTGGCAGCAGTGCCCGTTCGGAGTCTGAGACATCCTTTTTCCCAGAGGTTTGAGTATTTGCCCGACTGGTCCAGTTCAACTTGCTCCCCAGAGGAGGTCATCGGAACCAGGTGGGCTTCATGGCAGCCTTTTTAGCCTTCTGCATCTATAAGGCTTTAGAGGGAGGTGACGAGCACTTGTGCTTACCCTATGTCATCCTCAAGACCATGGAGCACCACACTTCTCACCCCGAGGATGGAGGATTCCCATATGGCAGGATCCTCACTACGATCTTCGAGTTCTTCGGAGTGGACCTGAGTGGCGAGGAGGGAAAGACTCCGGCGGATAAGTTCAACAGGGGTAACCTCTTGAGGATGGGTCTCGACACCCTTATGGATACACCTCAAAGAGCAGGAGCTCAAAGAGGTAGGGATAGGAGAGCTGCCCCTATGGAGGATGTTCCCATGGAGGAGGAGTCCAGTGAGGAGGATGAGGACTATGTTCCTCAGGATGAGGAGGATGATTTGTTGGATGAGGACATCCCTGAGGAGGTGCCTCAGGAGTCGAGAGGTACCGATCCTGGCTTCACCAGAGCTGTAGCCCCACAGCATAGAGCCCCACCACCTGAGAGTGGTGCATATGATTTGAGGGCATGATGTCCAACATGAGGGCTTTGAAGGATGGCCAAGATCAGCTGCTAAGAAGGTTGGACGAGAGTGCTTCCAGGGAGGAACGCATCCTGGAGAGGCAGGCTACCTTGGAGGATTCCTTCCTCAGACTGGGCCAGGACTTGGACACCACGGTCAATGCCATCTCAGTAGATTTTGGCCGACTTCAAAGGGAGGTACGGCTGGTGAACTCGAGGTTTGACTACTATGACCATCGCCTCAACGTCAACTCTAGACCTCCGACGAACGTAGTAATCATAGACGACGATGACGATGATGATTAGTGAGGACTTAGCTCATCCACACCAGCTTCTCATCTGTTCCATGTTGTCTATCCTATTGTATTTTTCCTTTCTTTTCTCATTCTTTGTACTTGCTCTGTAACTGGACTTATTTGTGGGATAATGTATTTTGATAGTGGTTTGTGGTGAATTCGTATGTGTGATGACTTGTGTAGTTTAGTTGTGGTGTCTTTGTAAATTTTTTTGATCATTGTTATATTATATATATCTATTGTTTATCAGGTGTTTGTGTGAAATTTTTTTAAAAATCTCAGTTTACGCCGTTATGCTACCGAAATTTCGTCAAACTTGTACTCGATGGGTTATGACACCAATTAATTTAACTTTTTATTTCCTCTCACGCATGCCATGAATGCAATAACTAAATGCAACCATTTTTATTACTTTCTTTCTTTGGCTTTTAACTCTTTAAAGTTTTTACATTAACCCAATCTCAGTTCCTATTATAGATTCTATGGGGTCTCGGTATGTTGTGAGTGGAGTAGAGCATCACGCTCTGATACCACCGTTGTCACGCCCCGTTCACATAGAACCAGGCCAGTGATCGGGTTAACACCGGTCAACCCAAACCTGCCAGGATCATCTGATACAGTATTCCACCATAACATACACACAACTAAGAAAGAGCTTATCAGTTTAGCGGAAGACTTGGTTTATCTGTGAATATTCCCATAATACTTGATACCCCAATTGTGATACAATAGTTAAATACATGTGGGCCTGAAGGCATGATATTTACACAATAAGAGTACAATTCACGTATCAAGTACATAAGAAAAATCATCAAAAATCAGAGTATACAGCTCGGCTCAGTATCAAAGCCTAAAGCTCAGCTCGGTATCAAAGGTTGAGCCTAGCTCAGCTTCACAATGTAGGGCTCAGCTCGGCATCAAAAGTGGAGCTCAGCTCGGCATCAAAACTGTGGTCCCGCAGCACAACTCTCGCACGAGCAATCAGTGTCGTGCTTTAACTCCTCAGGGGCCCACCAGTCCTCTTTAGGGAACTCAACCATGGGACCCACCCCGTGCTCATCTGGTTGATGACCTGTAAAATCATCTAAAAGAGGTGCACACGTGGGATGAGCTCACTAGCTCAGTAAGTGGAAAGATGGACCACACAGTAGTCCACACAAAAAATCACAACCATATGCACTACAAGCTATGCAATACATTTTAAATCACATCCACCTAAGCAACATTACTAAGTCTTTCGTTTAGTGCTATTACAGCCACAGTGCGCGTATACTCCGAGTACGAGCCGTGAACTCCATCCTGCGATACGCCCATAGGGCTGTCGGAGAAGGCCCACCGTGAGTACTCGAAAAAATAAAACATGCCGACCACCGGCTCTCAACATAAAATAAATGACAGAAATTAAAGGTGCTGACTCCAGTAATTTAAAAACAATACAATTGGCCCTCTTGAATATACCACCGGGGTTGCCGACTGTCCTAATGACCAGTCGGGCGTAATGTCTAACCTCCATAGTGACCCGACAACCGCGACCACTGCTTCCCCCCAAATGGTAACCCAACACCTTAACCCCTGTTGGGAAGGGTCGTAGCACTAATCCTAAACCGCATGCTCCTATATGACAATAGTACGATTGCACAGTGCCACCGCGTCCTATATCACGGGCCACCGATGCACTCATTTCCGAGCCAACTACGGCATCTAGTCTATTAATGCATCATGCACAATGATGTCAACATTCATCACAGAAGCATATTATCACTTGGCATTTAGAAAATAAACACAACACCCATGCATAACGATGTGAGGATGACTAATCTACATAGCATTTTCATGATGGCATGACTAGACTAGATACATTTAAATGAATGCCAAACAATGCCTTAAAACAAGACCAAACATCATCTCCCCACTTACCTGTAGTGTACAAGGACTCACGCTCGGTACGGGTGAGATCCGGTGCGAGAAGCGTGGGATTTGGTGAACCTATCATGAGTGAGCGAGGTTAGTATTTCACCATTTTGGGATCAATATTAACACGATCCAATGACAAGATCATGTTTAGAATCCTAAAAGAAGGTCACACGTCCGATTTGGGTCCAATCGGACGTAAAAATCACATTCGGAGCCTCTCGGGTGGGTCGGACAGCCCACCTATCTGACCCACCAGTCAGACCCACCGGTTGGCCCATTGATCTGGCTTTTCAGTTGGGCCCGAGGTACTGCTAAGATCGACGGGCAGGGTGGCCCGCTGGTCGGCCCGAAGGCCCTGCCCTCTCAGGCGGGTGCCCACAGGTGGGCCAAGTGGCCCACCGGTCTTGGCGAGAAACTGCTGTTTCTTTCCAAACTTCCCCCAACCTTTGGAGATTCAAATGGGGCTTTTCTAAATCCATTCTTCACTCATTCAAGGTCTCATAAGATGGTTCTAACCTAGATTTAGGTTAGATTTAAGGAATGGAAAGCCATCTTACCTTCAAAACCCCAAAATCACTTCAAATCCACAATGCTTCTCCAACCTTGTAAATGCTTCTTCAAATCCTTCAAGATCAACACATAAATCATCTATTAAACCTTAGATTCATTATTTCAAGGGGGATTTACAAGATCTCAAGAAACCCTACCCAAATCAAGGGTTTTACTTGGGTATGGTGAAAGTTTAAGAAACCCAACCTTTGCTCACCTCTAAACGTAGATCTAGTGTTGAAGATCACTCTTTCGGCGTCGGAATGGGAAGATCAAGCCTCAGCGCTGTTGACATCCATCTCTTCTTCCTCTTCCTTCTCTTCTCCTCTTCTTTCCTTTCTTTTCCCTCTCCTCTTTACTCTTCTCACCAACGTCCGAGTGTCATAAATGAGAAAAGAAAAGAAAATCATAAATGCTATATATACTTCTTAAATAACTAAGTAATTCACATGGGTGGATCACTCAGGTGGGTGGATGCGCCCACCTGTCCGCCCACCTAAGGGCCAAAACTTGGGATTTTAACAGAATTTGACCCTCGGCACGAATCTCACTCTTGGCATACGATGTAATATACGTATATGCCTTAATATACGGCTACATACCTGCTTTATCTATATATGGCCTTATGATAGGTGCATGTACACGGCTTGGGTACACCCATCTCACCTGGCACTAGCTCGGACTTGTTGGGCCAGCCGGTGTTTAAGGTCACCCTTGCCATCATAGTCCATAAGGAACCCGCTCTAACTCTCTCCAGTTCGGGTCCTGTATGGTTAAACCGGGTCAACCGTGTAGTCAGACCGGGTTTAGGATGTAGGGTATTACAAGGGGTGTGTGTTATGTGCTTACTTGCGGACCCTGCACCCCCGAATCGTCGCTTGGAGATACGTGGGGGCTTATTTCTTAGGAGTATAAAACTTATCATTCGAGACGGGGATTCGATGATGGTCTAACACGGAGGTCGGGATCATGTAAAAGGGTTAGGAGCTGCCACCTAGGATTATGGGCCTAAGACCCGGGGATGGCCCCAATTTTTGTGAAAAGGGCCTGAGAATTGGTATGGTCCAAAGATTTAGGGTAAGTGTCAAGTTGTAGAATTGGGAAGGTGTTAGGCACCCAATCTGTCCGGTTCAACTGGTCTTCCACCTAGATGCTTCAGAACGAACATTTTCCACAATTATTCTTATTCCGCATGAATGGATAAGTTTTCACACATATTTACATTGACTGAATTTAAATAACTATGTACACTAATACAGGGTTAATATAAAGTCTACATTATGTTAATTCTGTTGAGAAATCATACCTAAGCTTGACCCCTGTTTCGGGTCAAGAAGGGTGGACCCCTAATTAATTAGCATTGGCACGGACTATCTTTTGGATTCTCCTGGCTCAAGGAAAGATGGTCTTGACCTCCAACTTCTTTTTCTCAAGAGATATTGATTGGACAGAGTTCCGACTAGGAACGGTTTCGAATTTTAACTGTGGTATTGATTCGGTAGAACTTCCTCTAGGGATGGGCTACTTCTGGGTTTTGGCTGTGGTGGCACTCCGACAGAGCTTCTGCTGAGGATAAGCTATGGGAGGGCTAGGCTGAGGTGGCACTCCGACAGAGCTTCCGTTAGGGATAGGCTATGGGAAGGCTAGGTTGAGGTGACACTCAAATAGAGCTTTTACTGGGAATGGGCTGAAACCTAAATGGTTGAAGAACTTCGAAGGCCCAAAGAACACTTTGAAGATTCGAAGGAATCTTGCGAAGATCTCTCTGTAGATTGGAAGAACCACAAAAGGGAGGTGGGAGACTAAGGGGAAACTTTTTATACATGAAATCTCACTCAAAGAAGGCAAAGGAATGAAGAGTTTCGAAGGCCCGAAGAACACTTCGGATCATATGAATATCTCTCCGAAGACTTGAAAAACCTCAAGGGGGAAAGGGGAGGAGAGAGCGCAGAGCTTCACTACTATGGGATGCTCACTAGGAGACTTGTTGTTGTGGGGTTGTGTTGTGTAAAACCAAAGGGAGGGGGGTATTTATAGGATTCTTGAACCAATGGGGAGAAAAAGGGAATTCCCTTGGCCAATGGGGGATAAAGTGATTTTTCTAAGCCAATGGGATGAAAATATGAAATTTTGGACCAATAGGATGGAAGATGATTTTCTTGGACTAATAGGGAAAAAGTAAATTCTTTTTAGCCAATAAGGTAAAACGATTATTTTTTGGGCCAATGGGAGGTTACGGCATAGGGTATGCTAGCGGGGTAATGTAAAATGCATAAGCGGGTGAAGAGAAAGTCTCTTCACCCATCAAGTCAGTGGAACACAAATTCCATTGACGACGGCACACGAGGCTGCGCAGGGGTGCATGGGGTATGCATGGGTGCATAGGGTAGGCTAGGCGCTCGCACAGAGCCGGCAAGCAGCGGGCTTGCGGGGTTGACAAGTAGGGGCACACGGGCTAGCATGCAGGGGCACACAGGGCTGCCAGCAGCCGGCGCACGAGGCTGACTAGCGGGGGCACGTAGGCTGGCACGCTGGGGTGTGTGGGCTAGCACGCAGGGGTGCGCATGGCTGGCAAGCTACGGTGCATGGGCTGGCTCGTGGGGGTGCACAAGCTGGCACACAGAGGCATGCAGGCTGGCACGCGGGGCACATGGCTGGCTAGCATACTAGGTGCTCTAAATGGCACATGGGGTGCATTGGTTGGCACGCGGGGGTGCACTGCTTGGCACGTGGGGACATTCGAGGGCACACGACAAGTGCAATGGGTGAGCGAGCGTGATGCTGGCACACGAAGGCTGGCTGGCTAGTTGGCCAACGGGCTTGGTATACATGCAGGGTTGGCCTACTAGATGGCTGGCTAGCTCACAGTGTGCATACGGGGCTGGCCTGCTAACTGGCTGGTTGGTTGGTTGGCTGGCTGGCTGGCCTGTTAGCTACGTGGGGATGCGCGCAACTAGTGTAAACTTCCATGAGCGATTGCAGGAGATCCGACAGTTCGATTTAACGTACCATATATCATTGGAATCATAATTCTGAGTACTATCCATCCATACTATCATTCTGATTGGATTCATTTTTATATCAAATGCCATAATTAGACCCTCTTTTCTCCCGCACAGGATTTTTAGGGTTTTTTGGGTAGGTATGAAGTGTTCATAGATAGGGTTACCACAATCAATCATCACCTCTGTTAATCGGAAGCAAGGGGTCATGTCCACGATTCATAATTCATCATAGCTAGAGGAGGGTGATAAAAATGGGTGTCTACAAAATGCCTCTCTTTGACCAAGGCCTATGCCAATAGCCGAAGGGCAAAGAAAAGAACGACCACATTTTGTCACCCAGAGCATGTACTGTCGTCATCTTGCTCATAAATGGCGGAGTTGAAAAATACAATAGGTAATATCTCTTAACTATTTTGAAGTTTTTTAGAATCTTACCTGGGCTGCCGATTGTAGGAAAGAAATTTGCTGCTCTTCCAATCCTACAAAAGACGTTAGTACTTGATATTTTTCTTTTCCTACGCTGGGCTTCCATGTGCCATTCTAGGGGGTTTGGTCTCCAGGTTGGGTCTTTCGACCCAATCTAGGCTATATGGGACCATCGATTCCATGAAAGAAATTTGCTGCTCTTTTAATCTTGTACAAGAAAACATTAGATTCCTAAATTTTCCTTGGTCGGGCTTTCATGTGCCAGCCTAGGGAATTCATTAATGAGATCGGGCCACTTGGAGCCGACTCAAAGAGATTGGGCCACTTGGGGCCAGGTTAAATGAGATTGAGCCACCTGGGGCCAGTTTAATGAAATTGGGCCAGGCCACCTAGGGCCAAGTCAATGAAATTGGGCCACCTAGGGCTGGGTAAATGAAAGTGAGCCACCTGGGGCCGGCTAAATGAAATCGCTTCTTTTCTTGATTTCTCTTTTACCCCTTGATTGCGGATCTTGATTTTGAACCAAGAGATTAGAGTTTTGAATTTTTAGAATCTTGCTCTTTGCTTTTGATTTGGAATTTTGCTCTTTGCTTTTGATTTGGAATCTTGCCCTTTGCTTTTGCTTTGGAATTTTACTCTTTGCTTTTGATTTTTTTTTTTTTTTTGAATTTTGACTTTTACCTTCTACTTTTCATGTGATATAATTTTCACCTACCACATAAATTTGGATTTTAGCTTCCCCTTGATTTTTTCCCTTCCACTTTCATGTGACATAATTTTCATCTACCATAAGAAATAATTTTGAACTTGGTATTTGTGGTAAGAATTTTTAATTTACACCTTGAAATTGGAATCTCAAAAATGTATTTATTTATTTTTTTTGAAAACGAATTCTTTACCCATAAAATGGTCCCCCCTGTTCATTCTCCATTCCGATTTTTCTGAGTTGTGAACGATTTGTGAGCGAGTGAGCTCGGGTATTTGAATTTCCTTGAAGATTCAAAGCTTTTTGCATTTTTTCGGGTTTCTTCAAATTTTTTCGAAGATCTTCAGGTTTCCCTTGAAGTTCTTCATCTTCCTTTTGAAGATCTTCATAGTTCTTGAGGAAGGAGTCATTTGAAGAATTTGACATCTTTTTAGGCTTCTTTATAAATTGTGGAACTTATTGGGGTTCTTTGTGATTTTGGAAAATATGACTGAGAGAAGAAAGAGAAAGACTGTTGGAGAGGTCCAGTTAGATGGTTGTAGCAACTCTTCTCAAAGGGATGAGGGCCTTACGGACTAGTACTCCGGACAGACACTTCACAATACTCAGAATCATATCTGCAACTCAGCATGGGGCTCATGGGTAAGTCTTTGCATTTTATTCATTTTTCTTTATTCATTCATTACTGTTTTGCTTTCTCTTTTCATTTATTATTATTATTATTATTATTAATATTATTATTATTATTTTTTTATTATTATTATATTTTATTCCAGAAGCATGATGGGGGAGTACCGCAGACAAGGGTTGCCAATCTTGAGCCCGCACCGGTAGGCCTAACCCAGCCTGACTCGCTTAAGGCCCGACTTGAACCGGCCTGTTTAAGAAATGTGTTGGGATTACGCCTGGCCCGTTTATTAAACGGGCGTTCACGGTGCAGAGTAGTAGCCCGTCGGGTGCCCGACTGTCCCAACCCCCTTTAGAAAAATGCTTAAATTATAGGACTAAATGGTAATTTCATATGGGAAAAAACCCTAAACGCCTAATTGCCTAAAGAACTACTTAAGTCACAAGAGCCGCTTCCCTCTTCCCTCTTCCCTCTTCCCTCTTCCCTCTAGTCGTCATATGCCATTGGTCGCCGGTGCCCTCTTCCCTCTAGTTGTCGCTGCTAGCCGCTACCCTCTTCCCTCTAGTCGCCCCTACTAGCCACTGCCCTCTTCCCTCTAGTCTTCTTCATCCTTAGCCTCAAGATCAAAGAAGAGTGGTATTAAATCTTAATCTCTCAAGCTCTCATCTTCCTCAATTTTCAGTCTTCGTAAGAGGTAAGAGTTTTTTTTTTATATATATATATATATATATATATATACTGTCTAAGACTCTGATTCTGAGAAAATCAAAGAAGCCATTATTGGTTCTAATATAAGGTATTTCCTTTTTTTTTTCTTTTTTTTACTCTCTCAGACTTTCTCTGGTTTTGTTAAAATCAAAGAAGCTCAAAGAAGCCATTGTTGGTTCTGATATAAGGTAATTTATTTATTTATTTATTTTGCTCTCTCTTGCTCTCACTGGTTCTAGTAAAATCAAAAGCTTGTCTCTCTTGCTCTCACAGTATGATGTGTTGGCTAGGGGGAGGGGTGTTCAGACTCTATGTTTTTAATTTGGTTTTTGTTTTTTGTGTTCTAGGCCAAAGCTGAAATTCGCATATGAGTTTTCACTCTTGAAGCAATATCACAAAACATCAAAAAGATCAAGGCAGATATAAGTCTTCATTGTTCATCCCATCTTTTATCCCTTTTGATGATTTAGATTCTTGCTTTTGAGGTTCTTAGTTCAGGCTTTTATCTTTCAATTAAAGTAACAGTCTTCACTCTTAGTAAGTTTATTTTTGGACTTAGAAATAAAATTAACTTGGGGAGTCACAGTCGTATTCATATCCATGTAGACCAGTAGCAGCTTGAGCATGCAATAATTTTTATTCTTTTCTCATTTTACACATTTTATAATGTCCAATTAAGGAGCTAAATATATTTTTTTTATCTGACTTAGATTATACCATATTCATATATTATTGTGCCTTTTTTTGTTTTAATGAATAGAAGAAAGAAGTCCATTATTGTTAGTATTTTCTATTTATCTTAATTTCTCTGTGGGGGAGGGGGTTGTTGTACTTTTAAATTGATCTAATACTGTAAGGAGAAAAAAATGTGGTTAAACAAGCATTATGGATGTTTTTAAATTGCTTCGCTAGTAGTTGGGCTCTGATCGGACCAATTAAATCCTTTCTCTTCTTCAAGCTGACCGAAGTGATATTGGAGCATAACCCCTTCTTGTTTAAGGTTTTTTTGTTCTCTCCATTACTCCTAAAACCAATTGAATTCTTTTATACTAAATCTCAATTTTTTTTTCTTTTATCTCCTCACTAATCTTCTTGAAGTGTTTGTGTCACATAATTTATTTAATAGAGGTTGACATATTAATGACCTTGCTAGCACATATATTTATATTTTGATGAACTTAAGCTATATTTTGATATAGATTTTTTCTTTTTTATTATTTATAGCCTATTGTTAGTATATTTATTTTGATTGAAAAATGGCACATCAAGAAGTGAGAGAAGTTCAAAGGCATGTTAATGTAGAAAGCCAAGGAAGGACTTCTAGTCCATCTGAGTCTAGAACTGTATCTGAGCATGATACTGAAATGGCTGCGTCAACTGCTACAGTTGGTACTTCAGTGAGAAAGAGGAAAAAAACATCCATAATTTGGAAAGAATTTATTCTTATCACTAAAGAAAAAAGTACTGACGGGAGACAGAGGGAAAAATGTAAGGCTTGTAAGAATGTATATCTTGCTGATCCAGATATCAATGGCACTGGCAGTTTGAGGAGGCATCTCAAGAATTGCCCCAAACATAAAAACAAAGATGTTACCCAAATGATATTGGGTGGGGGTGATGGGAATCTAATAATTAAAAGTAAGAAGATTGATGCAAAAGTAGTGTGGGATATGATTATTATACTTATTGTCAAACGAGAATTGCCTTTGGTATTCATTGAGTATGAAGAGTTTAGGGCATTGATTTCTTATCTTTACCCACAATTCTGCCCTATTAGTAGGAATAGCCAAATGGCTGACATTATAAAGTGACATAGTAGGGAGAGTAAGAGGATAAAAGATTTTTTAAGTTCCTTCAGTGGTAGAATGTCATTGACAACTGATTTGTGAACCTCCATCACCACTGACTCTTATATTTCTTTCACTTGTCATTTCATTGACACAGAATGGGTATTGCATAAGAAATTACTAAAATTATGTATTATGCCACCCCCACACACAGGAGCTAACATTTTTTAAATTGCATCAAATATGTTGGAATGGGGAATTGAGAAGAAATTATTCTCTATCACACTGGATAATGCTGGTGCAAATCTTTGTTTTGAAAGATAACCTAGAGGGGGTGAATAGGTTATGCAAATGAATTTAAACCTTTTCGATTAATGTTTCCCAAAAGTGATTGTAAATTAAAAACTACGAAATAATAAAATAGACACTATCACACAACACCAAGATTTATAGTGGTTTGACTCAATCCGAGTCTAGTCCAGTTCCTATAAGTTTCACTTGTACGGTATTCCACTAACTCTTCCCTTTCAGTACAGTAGGTAGGGAAGAAAACCTTTACAATCTTTTAAGGATGAGAGTATCCGTGTAATCCCCTTTATAGGTAAAGAGGCACCTTATAATCTCCTTTAAGGTAGAGAGGCACCTTACAATCTCTTTTAAGGTAGAGAGACATCTTACAATCTCTTTTACAGGTAGAGAAGCACCTTTATAGTCTCCTTTACAGGTAGAGAAGCACATTTATAATCTTATTAGGACAAGAGTATCATACACTAGCCTAAGTATAGTCTAGACAAGTGTAAAAGAGAGAAGTGGAATAAAGTTTTGAGTTGCTCGTACGATGCATGTATGAAATGCAATGATATATAAGAATGCACATTGTTGTCTTCTCAATGCTTGTATAATGCTAAATAATGGAGAAGACTTGTGTAGAGAGAGTTGAGTTCTTCTTTGAAGATATCCTCAAATAGCAAGGCTAGAACTCAACGAGATAACTTCCTTCTCTTCACTCTAATGCCCAATAAATGCACTTAGATATGTAGTAATCAATGTTCTTTTATTGTTCATTAATGTGGGCTATTTATAGAGTGAGTGGAATAAGAGAGGAGTTTAAAATTGTGTCTAATGGATATAAAATTTCTCAACTGGAAGTTTCCTCTTCCATGTCCATTTGAACAGAAGTAACCATTAGACTCAGAATATAGCCGTTATATAGCCGTTGGGGGAATTCATTCGATCCGGAATTGATTCGATAAGCCAGTTCAATTGTCGATTAAACTTGACAGTTGCTGTTTCCATCCAAAATTTGTAGGATGGTCTCTATTACCATTCTCTGATGGGAAACAGATCACAGAGATCAAGTGGCAATCACCGCTTCCATCCGACAGTTGCCGATTGGTCTCTGTTTATACTAACCAGACTTTAATGTTTTAATCATAACTTTTTTATCTGACCTCGAATTGACCTGAAATTAGTTGTGTTAGAATCATGACTCAATTTTCTACAACTTCTATGAAGGATTTATATATTAATTATAACATTAAGATTACCCAAAATGCCCTTGAGTTATGTCATTGTGGTTTTCACAGAATTTCACTAGAACATATTTTTCTTAATATGTTTATAACCACTTAGGGACTTTCATACTTGGTCAAGGTATATCCTAAGGTCATTCTAGTATGATGTTATATAATGCATGAGGTGTGTGCATGTATATATATAAGTTTATAGATTACATATAAACGACCATTCTATCTTAGAGGTCTTCTTCTCCACTTGAACCTTAAAGTCTTTTTCTTGACTTCTACTCTTGGCACTTTTTTTTCCATTCTTCTTGATTGCGATTCCATGTCTTTGAGCTTGATATATTGAAGCTTGAATTCTTCTAATACCTTCTTCAAGCATTGATCCAAACTTGTTGATGCACTTCATTTGATGACTTCAATCTTCATTTCTTTGTTTCATTCATCAAATTCGATCTTTGATATGAAGTCTCTACAAACTTATACTTGAAGGAAAATTATGAAATACCTTCATATGTTTGTTATCATCAAAACCAATTATATGAGTGTGGGCATATCCCTAACATGTTTTATTGAGCACTTGAAAAGAAATTTGGTATTGAAGAAGGCATTAATGTGTAATGGTGACTTTTTTCACAATAAATGTTGTGCTCATATATTGAACCTAATTGTATAAGATAGTTTGAAGTTCATTGATGAGTCTGTACATTTGGTTCAATCTAGTGTAGCATATGTGAAGGATTTTCAAGCAAGGAAATTAAAGTTTGTTGAATGTTGTGAGCAGATTGGTGTACCAAATATAAAAGAGTTGCATAGAGATGTTTCCACAAGGTGAAACTTAACTTATCACATGCTTGATTCTGCCATCATCAATCAGAATATATTTCAGCAACTTGAGTTTGTGGATAGAAATTATAAAGTGTGTCCAACCATTGAGGACTGGAACAAGGTTAAGCAAATATGTAAATTTTTTAAGCCTTTTAATGGCATCACAGAGTTGTTGTCTGGGTCCAAGTACCCTACGACAAATTTGTATTTTCATAATGTTTGAAAAATTCATATGCCTTTATTGGAAACCACAGATCATGGAGACGACTATATGAAGAAGATAGCACAAGAGATGAAAAAGAAATTTGACAAGTATTGGGACAAATATAGCATTATTTAAGCTATTGCAGTTGTTTTTGACCCTCGTTACAAGTTAATCTTCATTGGGTATGCTTTTGATAAGCTATATAATCTGGACCCCATGGTGAAGGTCAAATTTAATCCTGTAACTTCAAGCTTAACACGACTCTTTGAAGAGTACCAGAGTATGGAGATGACTGATGAAGAGAGGGGATTACACTCATCACATGTTATGGAGGCCAATACAGTAGGAGATGCTTCAGATTGGGAGGTATAAATATTTTTTTTTTCATTATATATTATTCAATTCAATATATTTTATTCTTCATATTATTTATGATATTTTTGTAGGAGCTATCTATGTATGAGAGTTCCAATAATAATGTCATACAAGATAAATTTGAATTAAATTTATATCTACAAGAGCTAAGGATCAAAGATTCGATAAAGCAATATGATGTATTGGCCTTTTGGAAGTCACAAGGAGCAAAATATTGTGATCTTTCTCGGATGGCACGGGATGTGTCGGTTATTCCGGTATCAACTGTTGCTTCTGAATCTTCCTTTAGTGCTGGAGGTAGAGTCATTGATAAATATAGAAGTAAGCTACTACCTATAAATGCTGAAATGTTGATTCGCTTCCGAGATTGGATGTTTGGAGTAGACTTCAGAGGTAGTTTCTATTTTTAAAATTTTTAAATAAATAAACATTTCTGATTTATCCCCCCCCCCTTTTCTTTTTTTTGTCATATTCATAAAATCTATGTACTGATGTACTATTGTTCATTTTATATACCTTTAAAGCTGAACCGGTTGATGATCCCAATGATTTGGTCGATGCTTTAAAAGATGTGTTGTCTGTGAATGAGAGTGGTGTCACTGATGAAGCTCTAGTACCTACACAAGGATCTTCTATTGCTTCTACTGCAGCTAAAGTCTAGTAATGTTAAGTGTACTTCCCCAGGTATTATCATTATTCTTGAAGCACATCTGTTTGTTAGTTATTGATATTCATCATCTCTAACTACGTTTAATTATCATATAGGTGGAAACTGATGTTGAAGGATTGAAGCACTCCAGTGGTGACTTGAGGGGGGGTTATCTGATTCTTGGACTTGTTTCTCATTACTTAATTTTGGGATGCATGGATGATTGTTTCTAATTACTTATTTCTAACAGGTTTTTAAACGGATATTTGATTGATAAGTTGATGGTGGATGAACTGTGGACAGTTTTTTGATGAATTGTGGAGAGTTTTTTTATGAATTGTGGACGGTTTTTTGATGAATTATGGATGTTCTTGTTTGTGAATATGTGGATTGTGCCAAGTATCATGTGGTGGATGAAAAGGCATTTGATTTTTTTACTCCTTGAAATAGGATGAAATAGAATTATGGATATTCTTGTTTTTTACATATATTCTTATAATCTTATATGTATTGATGTACTGTAGTTCATTTTTTTACTTCCTGCATGGTTTCTCCACTAATGAATTCTCATTGTTTTAGTATGTAGTCATAAATGTGGGTGTAGCTGGATTTTGTATAGGTTTTGCTTAAGTTTTCCAGGTACTTGCAAGCTCAATCCGTGAAGTTTTCCAGGTATTCTGCTTCTATGCTTTTGTTTTTTTCTCTTTGGTTGAGGAAGGAATGACTTTCCCACTGTGATATGACTGAGTTGTTGCTGTATTTTGGATTCCAAGTATCATCCTTTCTATTCTAATGGCACATTTTTCTTTCCATCCTCATCTCAGTTACACTTGTTTTGTGTATGTGATGTTTAGTAATTTCCAAGCTTTCTGATTCATACAACATGGCTGGTTCCACAGGAATAGTCTTGTAAAATTCTTCATTCAAAAGGGAAGGAGAGGTTTGATTGATGAGTTTATGGATTTTCTTCCTTGAAGTGTAATCATGCTAGAGATTAGGTTGTGTATTTCTTCCTAATAGCGAAAGCGCGCTTTTTGTAATTAGCCCTTTGATTTGTTTTGTTTCCCCGAGTGCAGGAACTTTTGGGGGAGCAGTTGCAGAAGATTATGCAGCTACATAGCCCCCTACGGGTTTCCAATGTAGTGATACTTTACCAGTATTGATAACTCAGTAGCATGTGAGTAGAAATGGTGCCAATATCATTCTCCCCTTTTCTTTGGCAGGTCTCATTTCATGGATTTTCCCTCCTACAGTGGCTCTTGGAGAAGGCGGAGGCCTTGTTCATGATAATTACAAGTATGCCCTACCCACTAAGTTGAGTTCTATTTGACCTACTCTTGAACCAGATTAATCTAATTACCCTGTAGTGCTTTAGCTATTCTGTTTCCAATTCACATTATTATTTTCCAGAATTGCCCCTCCCATATGACTCCAATGATAGCCACGGATTGTGCCCATTATAGCCCTTTCTTTGTTTAGCTTGTTTTCAATAAATTACAAAAGTGCTATTTTTATTTAATATTTGGCTATTGTACCCTGGGATGGACCCATAGCGAACCAGATAGGGTTTTCCAACCCGGGATTGCATCACCAAGGTTATTGTTGTTTTTTATTAGGATGTTTTTGGGGACAACATGAGTTCATTATCCCCACCCCACCCCCCCTCCCCCACTTGGCATTTGATATATATATCATCCTGTGAAGTGGGGGCCATCCCAAGTTCTGTTTTACTTGTTGATCTAATCCCAAATTTCTAAGTTCTACATAATATTATATATTATCCTTTTTTTTTTTGTTAATCAATAAAAAAAATTAACTTTCTATCATTTATGAATACAAGTACAATGGCTTTTTCTTTGTTCAGATGTTTTGAGTTTTTATTTTTATTGTTGCTTTATCCTCTCATATATTTGATTTTTTCCTCCCTTTCTGTTCTCTCTCCAGATTAATCTGGCTCTATGTGGAAAGTAAGAAGAATAGTGATAGTAATAAGCTATTTCCAGCAGTCTATGTTCATCACTGATTCACTGGTATCCATTTGTTTTTGGTCATTCTAAGTTGAGTATACAAATGAATCGAAATACCATGGCTTCAGATGGCAAGAATTCTGTAGCAGCGAGTGCATACACCGTCGATCTTGAAAATTTTAGAAAACGGCTTGGTGATGTGACAAATGGGTTCTCAGAGCTATTTGCTGTCGAGGATGATTCTGAGCTTACATCTATAAGGAAGGCAGCATTCTTGACTGCTTCTGTGATGAAGAATGTTGTTGTCCCAAAACTTGAGAAGGTCATTGATGAAGAGAAACAGGTCACACATTCTTCATTGTATTATGTAATATGTATACCAGTGAATCAAAATTCAAATTTCAGGCTTGTAATGTTCTTGGATCGTTCAGTTGTTAAAAAGAGTGTAATTTTTGTAACTTAGATTACATTTTAAAAACATGATTCACTTGGATATGGTTCCAGAATTGTGAATGTTATCCTCCATTAGTTTTAAAGCCAATAGTTTAATCTTCTTAAAAAATGATTTTAGAGTAAGCACGTTTAGAGCCCGTGTAGAATTAAATAGGCCCATAGCCTGTTTAAGGCCCGTATAAGGCCCATTTATGGTAGCACGATTAAAGCCTGATACCGATCGGCCCGATTACAAGCCATATCATGCCCCCCAAACCCATGCCCATTTTAGTAAACGGGCGTTCATGGTGCAAGGATTTCACACCGCCAGGCCTGGTTAGGCCCGACCGAGATTAGCTTGACCTGACCGAGTGACAATATGATACCCTACTTTTTAAACCTGGTCTAATTACACTATTGACCCGGTTTAACCATGCAGGACCCAAACCAGAGAGGGTTAAGGTGGGTTCCTTATGGACCATGATGGCAATGGTGACTTTGAACACAGGTCGGACAGACAAGTCTGAGTCAGTGCCAAAGGAGACGGGTGTACCCAAGCCATGCACATGCAAGTATTATAAGGCCATGTACGGGTAATGCTGGTATGTAGCCGTATCCTAAAGTGCATACGTATAATATACCTTGTGCCGAGAGTGAGATACATGCCGAGAGTCGAATTCAATCAAAATCCCACTTGTTGGCTAATTTTCGGCCCTCAGGTGGGTGGTCACAGGCAGGCGCATCCGCCCACCTGAGTGACCCACCCATATGGTTACTATATATTTTAAAAAAGTATAAATAACATTTAATGTGTTTTTTATTTTCTCATTATTACACTAAAGAGTTGATGAGAAGAGTAAAGAGGAGAGAGAAAAGAAGGAAGAAAAGAGAACGAAGAAAAAGAAAGGGGAAGGAAGAGGAGGAAAAAATGGATTTAAGCGGCACCAACATTTGATCTTCCCGTTCCGACGCTGGAAGAGTGATCCCCAACATGAGATCTACGATTAGAGGTGAGCAAAGGCTATACTTCTTAAACTTTCACCAAACCCAAGTAAAACCCTTGATTTGTGTAGAGTTTCTTGAGGTCTTGTAAATCCCACTTGAGATGATGAATCTAAGGTTTAATAGATAGTCTATGTGTTGATTTTGAAGGATTTGAAGAAGTTTTACAAGATTTGAGAAGCAATGGTGATTTCTTGAACTAAGAAGTGATTTTGAGGTTTTGAAAGAGTTCTTGAGCAAAGAAGGTAAGATGGCTTTTCAATCCTTAAATCTAGGTTAGAATCATCTTATAAGACCTTGTATATATGAAAAATGTGATTGAAAAAGTCTCATTTGATTTTTCAAAGGTTGGGAAAAGTTTCAAGGAAGAAGTCAATTTTTTGCCCCCTCAGGTGGGCTGGGACCGGTGGGCCGAACAGCCAGCCTGAGGGCACCCGCCTGAGAGGGCAGGCCCTCAGTTCCCACCGGTGGGCCGAGATCGACTGGCTGACCAGCCCGCCTGAGAAGACTGGTGGGTCAGCCCGCCCACCTGAGAAGACAGGTGGGCTGTGACTCGACCCACCCGTGAGGCCCCCAATGTTATTTTTGTGTCCGAATGGACCCAAAACGGGTGAAAAACCTTCTTTTATGATTTTAAACATGATTTAACCATCAAATCTTATTAGTTTTGACCCCAAGATGGTGAAATGCTAACCCCATTCACTTATGATAGGTTCACTAAAATTTACGTTTCTCGCGTTGGATCTCACCCGTACCAGGCGTGAGTCTTTGTACACAACAAGTAAGTGGGGAGAGCATGTTTGGCTTTATTTTAAGGCTTGTTTTGCATCATTCAATTGTATCTAGACTAGCCATGTCATCATGTAAATTATGTATAGCTTAGTCATCCTCATATGATTATGACATGTGTGTTATGTTTTACATTCTCAATGCTAAATGATTAATGTGCTTATGTGATAAATGATGGGATCACTGTGCATGATGCATTATTAGACTAGATACCGTAGCCGGCTTGGAAACGAGTGCATTGGTGGCCCGTGGAATGGGACGTAGTGGCACTATGCAATCGTACTATGTCATATAGGAGCATGCGGTTTAGGATTATCATCTTCCCCTGCTACGACCCTTCTCAACAAGGGTTGAGGTGTTGGGTTATCCCTTGGGGGAAAGCAGTGGTCGTGATTGTCAGGTCACTGTGGTAGTTAGACATACGCCCGACTGGTCATTAGGACAGTCGGCAACCTCAATGGTATATTCAAGAGGGCCAATCGTACTACTTTTATATTGCTGAAGTTAGCACCTTTACTTTTCTGTCATTTACTTTTATGTTGAGAGCCGATGGTCGGCATACTTTACTTTTTTGAGTACTCACGGTGGGCCTTCTCTGACAACTCTATGGGCGTATCGTGGAATGGAATTCGCGGCTTGTACCCGGGGCATACGCGCACTGTGATTGTAGTAGCACCAAATCAAACATTTAGTAATGTTGTTTAGGTGGATGAGATTTAAAATGAATTGCATAGCATATAGTGCATATGGATGTGATTGTTGTGTGGATTGTTGTGTGGTCCTTCTTTTCACTTACTGAGCTAGTGAGCTCATCCCATGTGTACACCTCTTTTAGATGATTTTGCAGGTCACCCACCTGAAGATCAAGGGTTGGGCCCCACAGTTAAGTTTCCCAATGAGGATTGGTGGGTCCCCGAGGAGTATGAGCATAGTACGAATTGGACGTGAGAGGGTTGTGCTGCGGGACCTTAGTATTGACGCCGTACAGAGTTTTACTTTTTGATTCTTTTGATGACCCCTTTTGTGTACTTGATACGTGAATTGTTATTCTTTTGTATAAATATCATGCCTGTGGGCCCATATGTATTTATCTATATATTACGATTCGGGTATCAAGTATATTAGAGGTATTTACAGGTAAATTAAGTTTTCCGCTGAACTTTGAACGTTTATCTTAGATGTGTGTATGCTGTGGTTGAGTACTGTATCAGATGATCCTGACAGGTTTGGGTTAATCGGAGTTAACCCGATCACCTGTCCGGTTTCGTGTGAACGGGGTGTGACAACGGTGGTATCAGAGCGTGATGCTCTATTCACTCATAGCATATCATTTAGACCCCATAGAATCTATAATAGGAAATGAGATTGGGTAAATGTAAAAACTTTAAAGAGTTAAAAGCCAAAAAAAAAATGGTTGCATTTAATTATTGCATTTCATGGCATGCATGAGAGAAAGTTTACTTGGAATAAATAAAAGATTAGTTATTTGATTTCATAACCCATCGAGTACGAATTTAATAAAATTTTGGCAGCATAACGATGCTAAAACAAAATTTTTCAAATTTTTTGTACATAAGCACCTGATAGACAACATATATATACAAATAAGCATAATCGATAAAGGCTAACTAACATTGTTACAACTAAATAATAATAAGTTATCAAGCATACAAAACTAACCACAAGTCACCAACAACATCATAACACAATACTAGCAAGTCCAATTACAGAGAAAAGTATAAAAAAAAATAATAATATAAACAACAGAGAGACAAGTAAAAATCTGATTTAGATAGACGAGCTAAGTCCTCAGAGACCGTCGTCATCATCTAGCTCTACTATTCCATCCTTCCTAGTCCTTGATCTAACACTGAGCCGAAGATCGTAGTAATCAAACCTTGAATTCACTAGTTGTACATCCCTTCGGAGTTGGGAAAAATCTGCTGAAATAGCGTTGGCCGTTGTGTTCAAATCCTCACTCAATCTTAGGAAGAAATTCTCTAATGTAGCCTACCTTTCTAAGATATTTTCCTCTCTAGTAGCACTCTCATCTAGTCTTCTCAGAAGCTGATCTTGCCCATCTTTCAAGGCCGTCATACTAGTCATCATACTCTCAAAGTCAAATGCACCTCTCAGGTGGTGGGGCTCTATGCTGGTGACCTCCTCTAGGGAGTAAATTAAACTGAACCAAGCGAGCAAATACACGAGCCTCCGGGTGAAATGTCGCCTCGGAATCCGGACGCACCTTGCTACCACAAATGGTCTCGTAAATGTGGTCCTATGTCTCCGAACTTAAGGATGGGCCCACGGGCTTACTCCTTGGGGGACTGTAGAATTGATGCTCAACTGTTGAAATATCTAAAATACTAGCAAGGGTGTCCACAGTCAAGCGAATGTTCACCCCCTTCACCATGCTAGTGATTGAATACTCCCCATACTGGTAAGAGACCTCCAAATTACAGTATAATCTTCGAACTAGGTGTTCATAGCATGGACGGTCAATGTTAAGGATGGATTGCCAACCCAGTGCAGTAAATCTCTCTTGAAGTTGAATCTTGTTGAAATCACGAATTACCACGGTCTTCTCCATCATCACAGACCTCTTTAGAAAGGTCTGCCAATTAGTTTCTGCCCTCAAACTCTGGAAGAGTACCTCATCATAGTCTAAAGAATCGATGGGGGCATGTCCTTGTTGTCTTGTGCAAAGGGCTGGGGAACTAGTCCCTACACTTTTTCGTTTAGAAGTTGTGGCCCTACGTCGATTGGAAGAGGATGCGGGTTCCTTGCCCTTGCGAGAAGACATCCTAGTAAGAAAAGAGAAGGAATAATGATAAGTAAGGATGTTGCATAACAAATGAAGCAAATAGGTGGGTGAGCAAGCATATGTAAATGCACCTAAATACATAATGTGGAGTATTATAAAAAGAGGAGTGGTTAAACCATGGAGAAATGAAGAGGAGGAAGCCCCCAAAACATGACATCCACTAGCATGTTGCAAAATAGAAAAGTAACAAAGGCGTATAAAGCATGACAAGTGAGAAGTGATGGAAAGCCTCATGAGAATTTCCTCAAGTGGGGTAATTGATGTCAAATGATGGAAAACCCCAAATTTCAATGTGCAAGTTCAATCTAAGAAAATGAAAAATCTCATAAAAGTGTAGAACTTGAAGCTTACATGTCAATGATAGTAATGCCTATCCTTATACAATCAAGAACATGCAAAGAAATTTTTATTATGACATTGAGGTGCAATTAATGATAAGTGATTCAAAGTTGTTCACAAGTATGGAATGATGTGAAGAGAATCATAGAAACCCATAAACTTTTTTTTCAAGAAACCCAACACAAAAGATATGGATTTTCATGGAGAAGAGATGGATTTTCATGGGAAAGAGATGGGATTGCAAGCATATACAAGTTTCCATGATCTCTCCAACATTGTAAGTGCAAATCAAGGATAAAAAAACTCATTTGAGTTGTTAGTTGGGGAGAAAAGGGTAGAGATAGAAGAAACCCCAAATTGGAGAAATTATGGCATGGTTTGGGATTTTCTCTCATAGATTGGGTAGTAAAGCCCAAAACTATGAATGAGTCACAAAGGAAGCATCATATTCTCATGGAATGATTTTTCTATGGAGAGAAGCATGAAAAAAGATCAAGTTTTGGGGAGTATAAATGGATTCAACCTCCAAAATACATGCTCCAAGAAGAGAAATGGAGAAGATACTTACATGAGAGTGAAAGGAGCTTGGATCTTCTAAAATCCGCGGAATCGTTGAGTGAAAACACGAGTGGACATGCCAAGAAACCTCCAAAAATTGCCCTAAGTAAGTCAAGAGAAGGAATGGGAGAAAGAGGAGGAAAAAGGGGATTAAAAACCCCTGTGCGTTTTTTTGCCTCGGGTTGAACCGGCGGGCCCGATCCGAGCTGCCCACCGGTTGGGAGAAAAACAAAAAAAGGGGGGGGGGTAGATTACTATATATATAATATTGATAGGTAATAATGAAAAAAAAAGGGGAGTTGTGTGGGACCATCGTCCTACTTGTCAAAGCACTTGCACAATACTTTCGGGGTTTAGCTGTGGCTAGATGCAAGACATCATACACTACAATACCCCGTGTGTTGGCATATGATTACGTGCCTATGTAAATTCTAAGGTACTTAACCAATGTTTTGTGTATGGTATGTTCCAGGTGCAAAGACATGATGGTATATACTAGATCCGGTAGCAATGCACGACGTACCTCACGTGATCCTCATCCGGTCGGTCGACCACCAAATTCTAGAAGGTCCTGCTCTGTGGGGCAAACCCAACTCCCACAACCTCAAGAAACCTTGATCAGGGTGTGGCACAAAGGGACCCGCCTGTGACTACACTTTCGGATCCTCCACCGGTTATCACTCTGAGTGATGTTGCAACTATAGTCCAGCAATCACAACAAGCCTTCTAGCAACAAATGCTCCAGCGGCAGCAGACATTTATGGCTGCTATACAGCAACAGTTAGACCTTCCTCAACCTGGTCAACATCCCTGGATAATTACTCCACAAGACCCACCTGTAAGGTCTGGTATGGGACCACAAGCCGGGGGTACACCTCTAGTTCCGCCACTCAACACTCCTCCATATGTGGTGCCCCCTCCGTACCCTTACTATCTGGTATATGCACCCAATTACCCATCGATGAATAATACGTCAAGGGTAGTGGAATCTTTCAAGAGGAATTTGCCACCTATATTCTCTAAGGTGGGGATTGATCCTCTAGAGCCGGACAAGTGGATCTAAGAGTCGGAAAAGATATTTGAAGTAATTGAGTGCACTGAGGCACAAAAGCTTATTTGTGCGGGGCTGCAAGTCAAGAATGAAGCCAACTCTTGGTGGCAAGCCTCTAAGCCTATATTGTTGGACGCACATCCAGAACCCACATGGGAGCAATTCAAGGAGTTGTTTTTGGCCAACCATTACCCTCGTAGCTTCAGAGACTGTAAAGAGACGGAATTCATGGCCTTAACTCAAGGGAATAAAACTATTCTGGAGTATCAGTAGTAGTTTGAAAGCTTGTTCCATTTTGCCCCTAGGCATATGAGGTCAGCAAAAGAAAAGACTGCAAGGTTTCTGAAGGGATTAAAGGCATTTATTGGGTCGGTGCTCGAGGTCTTAGATTTGACAGATTATGGCCAGATTGTGCAAAAGGCTAAAACCATGAAAGATAAGCAGAAGGGAGAATAGTCCCTCACACCTGGATTGTGGAAGAGGACTAATCCATTTCCGGACATGGGCAACTCATCCAAGGTATACTGTGGGTCATATAGTTCTGGGCTTACATATAGACAGCCCTATAGGCCATCTGGCTACCTTCCTCGACCAGCTGGTGGTCTGGGCTCTACATCTTTTTGCCCAAACACTAGTATAGTGCCTACAGTCACAAGGCCACCCTGTCCCCCATCCGCATCAGGTCAAGTGCAGAGGGGCCCTACCCCAGTTTCGGTGTCACAGATCCGTTGCTTCAATTGCCACTGTTTTGGGCATTTTGCTAAAGATTGTCGAGTTAGACTAGCCTCACCCTCCAGTTAACCCTCTATATATAGACCTCCTTTAACTCGAGGGAATCAACCGCAAGGAAGAATGTATGCCTTATCAGCTGAGGAAACTGAGGCCAGCACGAAAGTGGTAGCAGGTACATTTTAATTTAACATTTTCCTTATGCTAAATGTTGATGACCTGCTGTACTTATATGCATTGTTGCACTAGGTGTTCTACCTATATCGGGTATACCAGCCTATGTCTTGTTTGATTCAGGAGCTACATACTCATTCATATCTAAGAGATTTGCTAAGAAACTTGGTATGTCACCCATGACACTAGATCATGAGATGATTGTTAGTATGCCTACCGGCAAAGTTACACAGTTGAAGGAGGTGTATGGGCCGTGCCCAGTGAAAATCAGTGGGAAGAAATTGGATGCACAACTCATTAAATTCAACATGCAGAATTTTGACGTTATACTGGGCATGGATTGGTTGTCGGCCCATCGAGCTAATGTGATGTTTTCCGAAAAATTAATTAGGATGACAGATGATGAAGGAAAAGAATTGGTATACCAAGCAAATAAAATAAAACGGGCTAGAAAGGTCCTCATCTCTAATCTTCAAGCAGTAAAGTTGTTAGAAAGTGGATGTCAGGGTTATTTAGCATCGGTACTTGATGTTGATGCAAAGGTTACACCTTTAGAAGAGATAGCGGTGATTAAAGAATTTTTCAACGTCTTTCCAGATGACCTGATGTATCTACCGCCTAATAGAGAGTTAGAATTTGCCATAGACTTGATTCTTGGAGCAGCTCCAGTGTCTAAAGCTCCATACAGGATGGCACCAGCCGAATTGAAGGAGTTACAGATGCAATTGCAAGAATTATTGGAGAAGGGGTTTATTCACCTAAGTGTTTCACCTTGGGGTGCCCCAGTATTGTTTGTTAAAAAGAAGGATGGTAGCTTGCGTATGTGCATCGATTACCGGGAATTGAATAAGCTAACCATTAAGAATCGGTATCCATTGCCACATATTGATTATTTGTTTGACCAACTACAAGATGCAAAGGTATTTTCAAAGATAGACCTTAGATCAGGTTATTATCAGCTCAAGATAAAGAGCGATGACATACCCAAGATAGCTTTTAGGACTCGGTATGGTCACTATGAGTTGCTAGTGTTATTTTTTGGGTTAACCAATGCACCGGCAACATTCATGGATTTAATGAATCGAGTATTTCACGATGTCTTTGATAAATGGATAATTATTTTTATTGATGACATCTTGATCTACTCTAAGATAGAAGAGGAGCACACTCAACACCTGAGGATGGTTGATGAGCACATTTATGTGTGAAATCTAGGGTAGTAAAACATGCATTTTACATATTTAGAATGGAACTACCTTGGGTTTTACTCTCTTTTTATACGTTTTATATTTTCAAGGCCTTAAGGACTATCGGGCGCTATATCTTCAATTTTACACGTAAAGAGGTCATATTTCTTTTCATGGTTACGAAGAGGACGAAATTATGAGCAAGATGGACGTGTTCAATTAAAAGTACACTTTCGTTTGGTCACCCGTACAAATGATTATTCTTTTCTGGCCAGAAAAATAATAATGGATTAGAACTGAACTAAGATGCAGAACCAGCCCGTTTGCAATTGTCTCAGAGGTACAAGAAATATTTTAAATGCCAACAAGGATCGATGGAACACATCCTTAGGTGATTGAAGATTCATTTTTGGTAACAACAACTACTTAGTGTAGTTGGTGAGCTATGGAGTGCAATATTCCCTTGCTCACCAAGAGGTCTCAAGTTTGAATCTCATGGTTGTTTTTTTTAGAGAATTTTATTGAAGATTTCCTGCTTTTCACTCACTTAAAGAACTAAGGGCATGGAGGAGATTTCCACATCAAATTAAAAGCAAGGAAAATCGTGGAAGGGTTCTTGCACAAGAAGAGAAGAAAAAAAAAAGGGGGAGAAATAAAGATTGTCCAAATCTTCTCTCTCCTCCACATCATCACCAAAATATTGTCCAAATCACACAAAGCAAGAAGAAAATCGTCCCTTGGAGGGAGAAAAAGAAGAGAAATAAATTAGAAAAAAAAAAGGAAAGAAAATAAGCAAAAAAATTATAAGAAATTTCTCAAAGTTTATTTCTCTCTTCTCTCTCCTCCACCTTAGCACTTTTGGTCTCAAAAGATCTCATAATCAATTGTGGGTTTCTCTCTTTTAGGAAAGAGAAATTTGTCACCCTACCTCCCCATTTCCTATAAATATAACTCATGTTAGAGGAGGGGAGACAATTCATTCTTCTTCTAATTTTTTTTAGTTGCTCTCTCTTTCTCTTACTCTCTCTTTAGTTTTAGTTCTTCTTTATCTTTTCTTCAATCACTTTTGTAATAGATTTTTTTTATTTCAATTAATGCAAGCACTCTTTTATTCTTATTCAGCATTTTTATGTTTATGATTTATACAATTGAGTTGTAATTTTTTAAGTTATAGTTCTAGGCTTAGATCTGGGTGACAAGATCACGAGCCGTAGAGCAATTTTTTTTCAAGTTCAAGCATTGATTCAAGTAAGTAGGCTCCTTCAGTAGTCTTCTCTCCCCCCTCTCATTCCCTTTTCTGACTACCCTTTCTTTCTTAATTTAGGATTTTAATTTCATTCGTTACATTATTGCTATCCCTTTCCCCCAAGGTTCATGGCTAGTGTATGTATTGGCTTTACCCCTCCTAGCCATAAAACCATCAATTTATTGCTTTTATTTTAATTGTCTCCCTTTCTCTAAAGTCAAGTAGAGTAACCCTTGTAAGAGTGACTCTCTAGTCAAGTAGGGAAGCTCATATTATGATGCATCCCTCGGGCTAAGTAGAGAAACCTACTTGTGAGTCTCTCTCTAACTTTATCCCCTTTCTTTTACTTTATTTTTATTTCAGAATTTTTTTTTCCTTTATTTTTTTTAATTACGTGGGTTGTTTATTTTCAGTTATTTAATTATTTAATTTTAATTGCGTGGCTTGCGTCTTTAAATTCTTAGATGACGAATGGTTAGGATGTTATTTTAGATACATATGTATAGGACGGTAACTAGAATTAGATCACAACCATTAATCGGTTCACTTTCGCATTATTAAAAGAAATAAAAAAATAAAGTGGCTACTCTCCCTGTGTTTGACCCGTAGCTACACTGATCCATACGCTTGCAGTTACATTTTAAATCTCAAACAATGGTGTTACAGAGGTTGAGAGAACAATAATTGTTTGCCAAATACAGTAAATGTGAATTTTGGCTTGAGCAAGTTGGATTCCTGGGACACGTAGTGTCTGAGGCCAAAATCGAGGTGGATCCTGATAAGGTGAAAGCAGTAGTAGAGTCGGAAAGCCCTAAGAACGTTACTGAAATTAGAAGTTTCTTGGGTTTGGCTGGATACTACCGGCGCTTCATTGAGAATTTTGCTCGGATCTCAGCACCAATGACTAAGTTAACAAAAAAAGGTATGAAATTTGAATGGGTAGAGGAATGTGAGAAGAGTTTTTAGGAATTGAAGAAAAAGTTGGTGTCAGCCCCTGTGTTGACCATCCCTGAAGGCACAGGTGGAATGACAGTCTACATTGACGCTTCTAAGGTTGGGTTGGGTTGTGTTCTCATGTAACGCGGTAAGGTGATAGCGTATGCATCTCGACAACTAAAGGAATATGAGAAGAACTACCCCACTCATGACTTGGAACTAGCCGTAGTCATTTTTTCCCTAAATATTTGGTGACATTATTTGTATGGGGAGAAGTGCGAGATATACAGTGATCACAAGAGCCTTAAGTACTTTTTCACCCAAAGAGATTTGAACATAAGGCAGAGGAGATGGCTCGAGCTCATGAAGGACTATGACTGTGACATTCAGGATCATCCTGGCAAGGCTAATGTAGTGGCAGATGCATTGAGTCAGAAGGCACAGACTGTGTCACTCTCATACTTAGCAGTCAGCCCACCACTCGTACAAGAGGCGATGCTAATGGATGAAACCCTCTTATATGAAGGAGCAACCTTAGAGCTTGAACATCAACTAGAAAACCTTAAATGGTTGACTGCATCCCTGACAGCTTTACAGGTGCATCCGTCTATTAGGCAAGAGGTGATAATGAAACAACCTTTGGATCCTGAGTTGCAATGGATCAGAATTAAGATTCAAGATCAAACAATGAACGACCCTGATTTCATTTTAGCTAGCGATGGGGCATTATTGTTTCAAAGTAGGTTGTGTGTGCCCGATGATTTAGAGATACAAGACAAGATAGTGCGGGAAGCACATAGCTCCGAGTACTCACTCCACCCAGGAAGTACAAAGATGTATAAAGACCTTAAACAAAATTACTGGTGGCCAAGCATGAGAATCACAATAACCCTATATGTGGTGACTTGTCTTACATGCGAAAAAGTAAAAGCTGAGAGGCATCAACCTTATGATACTCTTCAGCCACTCCCAGTACCATACTGGAAGTGGGATAGGATCACAATGGACTTTGTCACCAGACTACCATGCACACCTAAGGGGATGGATGCGATATGGGTGATATCGCATTATATGGTAGGAAGTGTAGAACTCCTCTGTATTGGAATGAGGTAGGCTAACGTCGAATGTTAAGACCTGAAATGATACAGATGACTTATGACAAGGTCGATGTTATTCGAGAAAGGATTAAGGCAGCTCAGTCACTTCAAAAGAGCTATGCAGACAACCGCAGGAAAGACATTGAGTTCCAAGCAGGAGAAAAGGTGTTTCTCAAGATTTCTCCTACTAAAGGGTTGCAAAGATTCCATAGAAAGGGTAAATTGAGCCCGAGATACATTGGCTCATTTGAGATTTTAACTCGGGTTGGCTCAGTAGCCAATATGCTTGCTCTGCCACCTTCTCTCAGGAATGTTCATAACGAATTCCATGTATCCATGCTGAAGCAATACGTTCACGATCCATCGCATATATTACCCATGGAACCAGAATATCTAGAAGCTGATATAACCTATACAGAGCAGCCAGCTGAAATCTTGGATCGAAAAGTGAAAACCCTTTGCAACCGCTCCATTTCCTTCGTAAAGGTGCGATGGGCTAATCATTCACTTGAAGAAGCATCTTGGGAGAAAGAGGATGAAATCCATGCCAAGTACCCTCATCTTTTTGAACAACCAGGTATGCCAATTTCGAGGATGAAATTTTCAAAAAGGGGGGGTAAATGTGATACCCTACTTTTTAAACCTGGTCTAATTACACGGTTGACCCAGTTTAACCATGCAGGACCCGAACCAGAGAGGGTTAAGGAAGGTTCCTTATGGACCATGATGGTAAAGGGTGACTTTGAACATAGGTTGGCCAAATAAGTCCGAGTCAGTGCCAGATCTCTGTCAGTTCCACTAGAAACAAGACTGATATTTTTGGTGGAAATTCCCTGTTTCCAGTGGGTGTTTCCGGTGACATTACTATCACTGATAGATTTTGTCTGTACCCTTTGGGGGTGATCCAAGTGAGTCCCTCCCAATATTTCTGATATGTACTCATGTACAATTGTCTTTATGTCTAGGACAGTGACGCGCATGAGCCTTGAGACCGAAACTGAGTGGATTGATCGGTGGCCTTATCTGAACCCTAACACAAGCAAAGAACAAGGTGAGGGATGGTTGTTTTATTTTGGATTGTTTAATTATATAGAATTGTTCACATGCGTAGATTTAATATGCTTAATTATATTGCTCACATGATGATGGTGATTATCATATGTTACATTCTTTGGGTTTAGAGTTTAGGGTGTAGGTTTTAGGTTTTTGGTTTTAGGGTTTAGGGTTTACGGATTAGGGATTTAGTGTTTAGGGTTCAACGTATAGGGTGTAGGGTTTAGGGATTAGGTTTTAAGGTTTAGGGTTTAGTGTTTAAGGATTAGGTTTAGGGATTAGGGTTTAGGGTTTGGGGTTTAGGTTTAGTGTTTAGTGTTTAGGGTTTAGGGTTTATGTTGTAGGGTATAGGGCTTTAGGGTTTAGGTTTTAGGGTTAGGGTTTGTGGGTCTAGGGATAAGGGTTCAGGATTTAGGGTTTTAGTGTTTAGGGTATGCAGTCTAGGGCTTGGGGTTGTGGGTTTAGGTTATATGCTTTAGGGGGTTTAGGGTTTGGGTTTAGGGTTTAGCATCTTGGGTTAACGGTTTAGGGTTTAGGGCTTTGGGTTTAGATTTTTGGGTTTAGGGCTTAGGGTTTTGGGTTTAGGTTTATGGTTTAGGGTTTAGGGTTTGGGTTTAAGGATTAGGGTTTTGGGGTTTTAGGTTTGCTGCGTAGGTTTTAGAGTTTTTGTCTTAGGGTTTAGAGTTTAGGGTTTAAGGATTAGTGTTTTAGTGTTTAGGCTTTAAGGTGTAAGGTGTAGGGTGTAGGGTTTTGTATTGAGGTTATTAGGTTGAGGGTTTAGGGTTTAAGGTTGTGGGTTTAGGTATTAGGATTTTAGGGTATGGGGTTTACCGTATAGGGTGTAATGTTTAGGGTTTAGGGTTTAAGGTTTAGGGTTTAGGGATTTGGGTTTAGGGTTTAGGGTTTAGGGTTTAGGGTTCGGGGTTTGGGCTTTAGGTCTTAGGGTTTTGGGTTTTGGGTTTTGGGTTTTGGGTTTAGGGTTTAGGGCTTTGGGTTTAGGGTATAGGGTCTAGGGTCAAGGGTTTAGGGTTTAGGGTTTTGGGCCTAGGGTTTAAGGATTAGGGTTTCTAGGTTTTTGGTTTAGGGTGTAGGTTTTTGGGTGTTGTTTTAGGGTTTAGGGTTTATAGTTTGGGAAGTAGGGTTTTGGGGTTTAGGGTTTAGGTATTAGGGCTTTAGGTTTTAAGTTTTAGGGTTTAGCGTTTAGGGTTTAGGGTTTAGGGTTTAGGGTTGGTTTTATGGTTTAGGGTGTAGGGTTTAGTGTTTAGATCTTAAGGTTTTGGGTTAAGGGTTTAAGGTTTTAGGTTTTGGGTTTTGGGTTTAGGGATTAGGATTTATGGTTTAGGGTTTATGGTTTGGGATTTTGGGTTTGGGGTTTAGGCTTTATGGTTTTGGCTTGTGTTTAGGGTTTTGGGTTTTGGGCTTAGGATTTAGGGTTTACAGTTTAGGTCTTTGGGTTTTGAGTTTAAGGTTTTGGGTTTAGGGATTAGGGTTTAGGGTTTCGGGTTTAGGGTTTATAGTTTAGGGTCTGGGGTTTGGGGTTTAGAGCTTAGGGTTTTAGGTTTAAGGTTTAGGGTTTTGGGTTTACTATTTATGGTTTTGGGTTTTGGGCTTAGGGTTTAAGAATTAGGGTTTTGGGTGTAGGTTTCTAGGTTTTGGGTTTTAGGTTTTAGGGTTTATGGATTAGGGATTTAATATTTTGGATTTAGCGTCTAGGGTGTAGGGTTTGGGGATTAGGTTTCAAGGTTGAGGGTTTACTGTTTAAGGAATAGGTTTAGGGATAAGCGTTCAGGGTTTTGGATTTGGAGTTTGGGGTTTTGGGTTTAGGTTTTAGGGTACAGGCTTTAGGGTTTAGGTTTTAGGGTCCAGGGATAAAGGTTTAGGATTTAGGGTTTTAGGGTGTAGGGCTTAGGGTTGTGGGTTTAGGGTATAGGCTTTAGGGTTTATGGTCTAGTGTATAGGGTTTAGGTATTGGGGTTTAGGGTTTAGGGTTTAGGGTTTGGGTTTAGGGTTTAGGGTTCATGGGGTAGGGTGTTGGGATTAGGGCTTAGGGTCTAGGGCATAGGCTTTAGGCTTTCGGGTTTAGGGTTTAGGATTTAAGGATTAGGCTTTGGGGTTTAGGGTTTTGGGTTTAGAGTTTAGGGTTTATGATTTCGGATGTACGGTCTATGATTCAGGGTTATTGGGTTTAGTTTAATTGTGTTGGGTTCAATGTTTAGGGTTTAGGGTTTGGGGTTTAGGATTTAGGGTTTTGGGTTTAGGGTTTGGGGCTTGGGGTTTAGGGTTTATGGTTTACGGCAGAGGGTTTAGTGTGTAGGGATTAGGGTTTCAGGGTTTGGGCTTTAGGGTTTAGGGTTTTGGGTTTGTGTTTTAGGGTTTTGGGTATAGGGCTTAAGGTATAGGCTTTAGGCTGTGAGGTTTAGGGTTTTGTGTCTTACGTTTAGGGTTTTAGGGTTTAGATTTTCGGCTTAGGGTTTAGGGTTTAGGGTTTAGGGTTTGGGGTTTAGGATTCAGGGTTTTGGGTTTTAGGTTTGGGGTTTAGGGTTTTGGGTTTAGGGTAGAGGGTTTAGTGTTTAGGGATTAGGGTTTCAGGGTTTGGGATTTAGGGTTTGGGGTTTGGGGTTTAGGGTTTATGTTTTAGGGTTTAGGGTTTAGGGCTTTGGGTATAGGCTTTAGGTTGTGAGGTTTAGGGTTTTGTGTCTTAGGTTTAGGATTTAGGTTTTCGGCTTAAGGTTTAGTGTTTAGGGTTTTGGGTTTAGGGTTTAGGGATTAGGATTTAGGGTTTAGTGTTTAGAGATTAGGGATTTAGGGTTTAATGTTTATGGTTTAGGGTATAGGGATTAGGGTTTCGGTTTTAGGGTTTTGGCTTATGGTTTTTGATTTAGGGTTTAGGGTTTAGTGTTTAGGGATTAGGGTTTTAGGGTTTTTGTTTAGGGTTTAGGGTTTAGGGTTTCGGTTTTAGGGTTTGGGCTTAGTGTTTAAGGATTAGGGTTTTAGGGTTTAGGGTTTAGGGTTTAGGGTTTAGGGATTAGGGTTTTAGGGTTTAAGGTTTAGCATATAGGGTGTTGGGTTTAGGGATTAGGTTTCAAGGTTTAGGGTTTAGGGTTTAGGGTTTAAGGTCTAGGGTTTAGAGTCTATTAGGGTTTAAGGTTTTGGGTTTAGGGTTTGGGGATTAGGGTTTGGGGTTTCGGCGTTTGGTTTTAGGTTTAGGGTGTAGGGTTTTGGTTAACGGTTTAGGGTTTAGTGTTTTAGGTTTTGGTTTTAGGGTATAGGGATTAGGGTCTAGGGATAAGAGTTTAGGGTTTAAGGTATTAGGTGTTAGGGTTTGGGAGTAGGGCTTAGGGTATAGGATTTAGGGTTTAGGGTTTAGGGTTTAGGGTTTAGGGTTCAGGGTTCAGGGTTCAGGGATTAGAGTTTAGGATCTAGGGTTTAGGGTATAGGGTTTAGGGTTTAGGGTTTAGAGTTTTGGGTTTAGCATAACAGTTTAGGGTTTGGGGTTTAGGATTTAGGGTTTAGGGTTTACGGTTTTGGGTTTAGTGTTTTGAGTTTAAGTTTTTAGGTTTAGGGTTTAGGAAGTAGAGTTTTAGGTTTAGAGTTTTCGGTGTAGGGTATAGGGTTTGGGGTTTAGGGTTTCGGGTTTTAGCTTTAGGGTTAAGGGTTTTGGGTTAAGGGTTTTGGGTTTAGTATTTTGGGTTTAAGGTTTAGGGTTTAGGGTTTAGGGTTTAGGGTTTAGGGCATGGGATATAAGGTTTATGGTTTAGAGTTTAGGGTTTTGGGTTTAGGATGTTTTGTTTAGGGTTTAGGGTTTAGGGTTTAGGGTTTAGGGTTTAGGGTTCAGGGTTTATGGTTTAGGGTTTAGAGTTTTGGGCTTAGGGTATATGGGTTTGGGTTTTTGGGTTTAGGGGATTAGGGTTTTAGGGTTTAGTGTTTAGGGTATAGTGTATAGGGTGTAGGGTTTAGGGTTTATGATTTAGGGATTAGGGTTTACGGTTTACGGTTTTGGCTGTAGTGTTTAAGGTTAAGGGTTTAGGGATTAAGGTTTAGGGTTTAGGGTTTTGGTTTTAGGGTTTGGGGTTTAGGCATTAGGGATTTGGGTGTACAATTTACGGTTTTTGGGTTTTGGGTTTGGGTTTAGGATTTATGGTTTAGGGTGTAGGGATTACTGTCACACCCCGTTCTCGCAGAACCGGCCAGTGACCGGGTTAACACCGGTTAACCCAAACCTGCCAGGATCATCTGATACAGTATTCCACCACAGCATACACACAACTAATAAAGTGCTCATCAGTTCAGCGGAAGACTTGGTTTACCTGTGAATATTCTCATAATACTTGATACCCGAATTGTAATACAATAGTAAAGTACATGTGGGCCCGTAGGCATGATATTTACACAATAAGAGTATAATTCACATATCAAGTACACAAAAGGAATCATCAAAAATCAGAGAGTCAGTTCAGATTGGTATTAGAAGTAGGGCTCAGCTCGGTATCAAAAGGTAGAGCTCAGCCCGACATCAAAACTGCGGTCCCGCAGCACAACTCTCGTACGAGCAATCAGTGCCGTGCTCTAACTCCTCAGGGGCCCACCAATCCTCTTCAGGGAACTCAACTGTGGGACCCGACCCTTGCTCTTCAGATGGATGACCTACAAAATCATTTAAAAGGGATGCACACGTGGGATGAGCTCACTAGTTCAGTAAGTGGAAAGATGGACCACACAATAGTCCACACAACAAATCACAACCATATGCACTATATGCTATGCAATACATTTTTAATCACATCCACCTAGGCAACATTACTAAGTCTTGGGCTTAGTGCTATTACAACCATAGTGAGCGTATACTCCAGGTACGAGCCGCGAACTCCATCCCGCGATACGCCCATAGGGCTGTCGGAGAAGGCCCACCGTGAGTACTCGAAAAAATAAAACATGCCGACCACTGGCTCTCAACATAAAGTAAATGACAGAAAATTAAAGGTGCTGACTCCAGCAATTTAAAAGCAGTACGATTGACCCTCTTGAATATACCACCAGGGTTGCCGATTGTCCTAATGACCAGCCGGATGTAATGTCTAACCGCCACAGTGACCCAACAACTGCGACCACTGCTTCCCCCCAAATGGTAACTCAACACCTTAACTCCTGTTGGGAAAGGTCGTAGCACGGGAAGATGATAATCCTAAACCGCATGCTCCTATATGACAATAGTATGATTGCATAGTGCCATCGCGTCCCATAACACGGGCCACCAATGCACTCGTTTCCAAGCCGACTACGACGTCTAGTCTATTAATGCATCATGCACAATGATGTCAACACTCACCACATAAGCATATCATCACTTGGCATTTAGAAATAAACACAACACACATAGCACAATATATGAGGATGGCTAATCTACATAACATTTTCATGATGACATGGCTAGTCTAGATACAATTAAATGAATGCCAAACAATGCCTTGAAACAAGGCCAACGTCCTCTCCCCACTTACTTATAGTGTATAAGGACTCACGCTCGGTACGGGTGAGATCTGGTGCGAAAAGCGTAAGATTTGGTGAACCTATCATGAGTGAGCGGGGTTAGTATTTCGTCACTTTGGGATCAAAATTAATAAGGTCCAATGACTAAATCATGTTTAGAATCCTCGAAGAAGGTCGCACGTCCATTTTGGGTCTAATTGGACGTAAAAATCATGTTGGGAGCCTCTCGGGTGGGTCGGACAGCCCACCTGTCTGACCCACCAGTCAGACCCACTGGTCTTGACCAGCGGGTAGGTCGGCCCACCGGTCAGTCCATCGGTTTGGCCCATCGATTAGGCCCGAGGGTCCTGCTAAGACCGACGGGCAGGGTGGCCCGTCGGTCGGTCCATCAGTTGGGCCCGTTGGTTGGGCCCAAGGGTCCTGCCCTGTCAGGCGGGTGCCCTCAGGCGGGCCAAATGGCCCACCGGTTTGGCCCATCGGTCTTGGCGGGAAAATGTTATTTCTTCCCAAACTTCCCCTAACCTTTGGGGATTCAAATGGGGCTTTTCCAAACCCATTCTTCACACATTCAAGGCCTCATAAGATGGTTCTAACCTAGATCTAGGGTAGATTTAAGGAATGGAAAGCCATCTTACCTTCTTTGCTCAAGAACTCCTTCAAAACCCCAAAATCACTTCCAATCACCAATGCTCTTGCAACCGTTGAAACCCTTCTTCAAATCCTTCAAAATCAACATATAAACCATCTATTAAACCTTAGATTCATCATCTCAAGGGGGATTTACAATACTTCAAGAATCCCTACCCAAATCAAGGGTTTTTACTTGGGTATGGTGAAAGCTTAAGGAACCCAGCCTTTGCTCACCTCTAGACGTAGATCTAGCGTTGGAGATCACTCTTCCAGCGTCAGAATGGGAAGATCAAGCCTTGGCGCCGCTGAAATCCATCTCTTCTTCCTCTTCCTTCTCTTCTCCTCTTCTTTCCCTTCTTTTCTCTCTCCTCTTTACTCCTCTCACCAACGTTTGAGTGTCATAAATGAGAAAAGAAAAAAGAACATAAATGCTATATATACTTCTTAAAATAACTAAGTAATCACATGGGTGGGTCACTCAGGTGGGTGGATGCGCCCACCTGTGTCCGCCCACCTGAGGGCCAAAACTTGGCCAACAAATGGGATTTTGACAGAATTCGGCCCTCGGCACGAATCTCACTCTTGGCATAAGATGTAATATACGTATGCGCCTCAAGAAACGGCTACATACCTGCTTTATCCGTACATGGCCTTATGATAGGTGCATGTACACGGCTTGGGTACCCCTGTCTCTTCTGGCACTGGCTCTGACTTATGGGGCCAGCCGGTGTTTAAGGTCACCCTTGCCATCATGGTCCATAAGGAACCCGCCTTAACTCTCTCCGGTTCGGGTCCTGTATGGTTAAATCGGGTCAACCGTGTAATCAGACCGGGTTTAAGAAGTAGGGTATTACAATTACAGTTTAGGGTTTAAGGTTTAGTGTTTGGGGTTCGAGGTTTAGGGCTTAGGGTTTTGGGTTTAGGTTTATGGTTTAGGGTTTAGGGTTTTGGGCTTAGGGTTTAAGGATTAGGGTTTTAGGGTTTTAGGTTTATTGTGTTGGTTTTAGGGTTATGGTGTTACAGTTTAGGGTTTTGGGTTTAGTATTTTGAGGTTTAGGGTATATGGTGTAGGGTGTAGGGTTTAGAGTTTAGGTTATAAGGTTTAGGGTTTAGGGTTTAAGGTTGAGGGTTTAGAGTTTAGGTATTAGGATTTTAGAGTTTAGGGTTTGGGGTATAGGGTGTAGTGTTTAGGGTTTAGGGTTTAGTTTTTAAGTTTTATGGTTTGTGGATTAGGGGTTTAGTGTTTAGGGTTTATGTTTTAGGGTTTCGGATCAAGGGGCTAATTAATTATCGGTTTTGGTTTGGATCAGGTAAGCCCGATGGGACCGAACGTTCAGCCCGATAGTTTAAACCCTATGGTATATCTGCTTCTTTTGAGGTTTGACCGTTCTACTGTTTCCATTTTTTAGCCCAGCGGCTAAACTTTGAACCTAATGGAGTAAGAGAAATTGCAGATCGCAAATTAAAGCTCTCTGATCGCTGCTCGCCACCTGTTGCTCGTCTACCTCCTGTTGCTCACTGCATGCTACTCTTCATTGCCTTTGCTTGAAGTCCTCGCAAGCCACAACATCGTTCAAGTTAGTCTCTCTCTCACTCTGCGATTTCGTGAAGGGCAAATAGCCCTAAGATTGTGATTGCACCCGCTTTCTACTGCCTACAATCTCCCTGCAACTCTACTACCGCTTATATTTTGCGGTCCTCTTTCTCTGGAATCTTCCTCTCATGTTGCATTCACTGGGTGACAGTACCGCTGCTTTTGTATCTTCTCTGCATATTATTTGTTTAGCAAGTGTTGTGTTGCATAAATAAAAAGTATTTTTGTAATGAAAAACAGTGGAAAATATCATATATACTAAAAAATATTGAAGAGGACTAGGGACTAAGGAATGATAAAAATTGTTGGCCATTATCTTTCTCCTTTGGTTATCTCCTCTGAAGATATTTATCCTTGGAACATTTCTTCGAAGAAGAACACATTGTGGTTCAACTCCAGGGGAAAAAACCGATTCAACCTGGTAATAGCCTGAGACTAAAAGGCTGAATTTTCTCCCGCACGGGGCTTCTAGGGTTTTCGGTTGAGTACGGAATGTTTCAGGTTTGGGTTGCCTCAGTCAGTTGTCATCTCTATCGATCGGAAGCTATTGGTCGCGTCCATAATCCAGAAGTCATCATAGTCCACAATCCGGAAGTCATCATAGTCTAGGGAGGGCGACAAAATTGGGTGTCTACATCGAGCCAAATTAATCGAACCGAATCAATTCGGTTTGAGTATATGAGTATTCCCTCGGTTCAGTTTGGTTACAGTTCAGGGTATAAGAACCATCGGTTCAAAACAAACCCAATTAGTACTAGTTTAAGTATATGAATATTCACCTTTGTTTCTTTTTTCTTGGTGGTAAGTGTTTCTTGCAATTTATTACACATATTCACATTCTAAGATAATTTTAGAGTTGACAATGACCATAATATCCATAATTTGAGCCCATTATGGCCTTTAGTCCATCACAATCATGGTCCAAGAGTGGAACCGTTTACATAACCGAATTAAAACAGAGTTATAAAACAGTATTACAGAACTGAATCAGAATCGAAACTGAGCCAAACTGAATTAAATTGGATTGTGTATTCAACTATGGAACCGACTCGGTCCTCGGTTCAATTTTGTTTATCTCATCATCCCTTTGAACCGAACTGAAACTGAGCCAATTGACACCTTTAACTGTGGGAACACATGCACGAACATCCAATTAGGGTAGGAGCGTCTTTTCATGATGCCTGTTTCTGGGTGTAGATAACACAACTAGGTACTAATCATTTTCTCCTTTTATTTTTTAGACTGTACACATTGGAGGTTAAGCGTAGACACCATATATAATAGCCACATTAATATGATAATATATTTTTTGTTCTAGTAAATATGGTTGTTTGATCAAATTCAATGAACATTTTATCTATATAATCATCTAAACATATACTATCATAATGTCTTGAACATTGATAAAAAAAAAAATTTATTTGAATAAAAGGAACTTCTGAAAATCAAAGGATTTGATGACCTCAAGATTTGAGATTTAGCCTATACATGTGAGAAAGAGAAATTGTATGGTGAGAAAGGTTCCTACAATGTGTGGGTAACAAACATTTTCCTTTAGATATGGTTTCTTCTGATTATCTACTTACTTCGACATACGCCACAGCCAAATCTCCGGGCATACTCTTTGTGATATCTCACCACATGTCACAAGAAATATGTTAATTTTTTTATCTTTCCCAAACAAAGAAGATTTTTTTTTTGTAGTTTCATTCCTTACATGATCATGTCATTGGCTCTGCCACTATAAGAAAGGTAGAAAGGAGAAGAAAACTACATAGCTAGGGGGGAAACCATAGACCACATGGTAACAACGTTGATCTTGTTGTCTCTCCAACTAGAGTAAGTATCTATTTTTTTCTATCTGTTTATCTGCTTCTTCCTTAGTTTTAATCTTAACATTCTATTACCCAAGGGGGTAGCACAGTTGGTGAGCAACGAACTTGGTACGAGCCGTAAGCTCGGACATCCTAAGTTGGACTTCCACTAGGCATATCTTGGGCCACTCAAACGGGGTTGTTTAGTGCTCTTCATTGCTTTCAGTGAAAGTTGAATGGTTCTCATTCAACCTTGATATGACCTTATCCATGTAGTTTTGGAGTCAGTATGAGCCCGCGGGACTAGTCTAACCGAAGGCCTGGATACTTGTCGTTAGCACAAAAAACAAATCTGAACATCCTATTATGCTCTCTCCTAAAAAATTATAATTAAAGTTTTAGTACAGGGCTTTGATCTCAAAGCCCATTGATAATGTTTAGAGAGAGAGAGAGAGAGAGAGAGAGAGAGAGAGAGAGAGAGAGAGAGAGAGAGAGAGAGAGTGGTCTTCTGAATGATGAGGTAGATCAAATGTCACAACCTTGCTTCAATAGGCCAAGGCATGCGGCACTGGACACCTCACCGTATCTGGTTAGCATGTTTCCTCAGGATTTAGACTAGGGCAGATCATAACACCACCATTACACTACCAAATATCAGAGTTCATATATACATGCACAGTCCAACAATAAGATATTTTACATAAGCTCCAGCACCAACTAAGTGATAAGATATATATATATATATATATAATTGTCCAGGTAAGAGTTACATACCTTACAAAAGGAGAATATTTACACAGTTTGCAGTATCTCAGTAGTATTAAGGTTTTAGGGTTTAGGGTTTTGGGTATAGTGTGTAGGATATAGGGTTTAAGGTTTAAGGTTTAGGGTTTAGGTTTTAAGGTTTCGGGTTTAGTGTTTAAGGTTTAGAGTTTTGGGTTTCGGTATTAGGGGTTTCAGGTATAGGGTTTAGGATTTAGGGTTTAGGGTTTAAGGTTTAGGGTATAGGGTTGAAGGTTTAGGGTTTGGGGATTAGGGTTTTGGGGTTAGGGTTTAGGGTTTGGTGTTTAGGGTTTGGGGTTTTGGGTTTTAGGGATAGCATTTAGGGTTTGGGTTTTAGGGTTTCTGGTTTTACGTTTTAGGGTTTAGGGTTTAGGTTTTAAGGTTTTGGGTTTAGGGTTGAAGGTTTAGGGTTTAGTATTTAAGGTTTAAGGTTTAGGGTTTAGGGTTTAGGGATTAGGTTTTAAGGTTTCGGATTTAGGGTTTGGGGTTTAGGCTTTAGGGATTTGGGTTTAGTGTTTAGGGTTTTGGGTTAACTGTTTAGTGTTTAGGGTTTTGGGTTTAGTGTTTTAGGTTTAGGTTTTAGGGTATAGGGCTTTTGGGTTTAGGTTTTAGGGTAAGGAGCTTAGGTTTTAGGTATAAGGGATAAGGGTTTTGGTTTTTAGGGTTTAGGGTTTAGGGTATAGGCTTTAGGGTTTAGGGTTTAGGGCGTAGGATTTAGGGTTTAGTGTTTAGGGTTTAGGGATTAGGTTTTTGGGTTTAGGGTTTAGGGTTTAGGGTTTATGGTATAGGATTTAGGTTTTAGGGTTTAGGGCTTAGGATTTAGGGTTTAGGGTTTAGGGTTTAGGGTATAGGTTTTTGGGTTTTGGGTTTAGGGATTAGGGTTTAGGGTCTGGGGTTTGGGGATTAGGGCCTAGGGTTTCGGTTTAGGGTTTAGGGTTTATGGTTTAGGGTTTTGGGTTTTGGGCTTAGGGTTGGAGTATTAGGTTTTAGGGTTTAGGGTTTAGGGTTTAAGGTGTAGGTTTTAGGCTTTTGGTTTTAGGGGTTAGGGTTTATGGATTAGGGATTTAGTGTTTAGGGTTTAGGGATTAGGTTTTAAGGTTTAGGGTTTAGTGTTTAAGGATTAGGTTTAGTGTTTAAGGATTAGGTTTAGGAATCGGGGTTTAGGGTTCTGGGTTTAGGGTTTGGGGTTTTGGGTTTACGTTGTAGGGTATAGGGCTTTAGGGTTTAGGTTTTAGGGTTAGGGTTTGAGGGTCTAGGGATAAGGGTTCAGGATTTAGGGTTTTAGTGTTTAGGGTTTACAGTGTAGGGCTTAGGTTTGTGGGTTTAGGGTATATGCTTTAGGGGGTTTGGGGTTTAGGGTTTAGGGTTTAGGGTTTAGGGTTTAGGGTTTAGGTATAATGGTTTAGGGTTTAGGGTTTGGGGTTTAGGGTTTGAATTTTGTCTTGAGGGATTTGGGTTTAGGGTTTAGTGTTTTGGGTTAATGGTTTAGGGTTTTGGGTTTGGGGTTTAGAGTTTTGGGCTTAGGGCTTAGGGTTTTGGGTTTAGGTTTATGGTTTAGGGTTTAGGGTTTTGGGCTTAGGGTTTAAGGATTAAGGTTTTGGGGTTTTAGGTTTGTTGTGTTCGTTTTAGGGTTTTTGTTTTAGGGTTTAGAGTTTAGGGTTTAAGGATTAGTGATTTAGTGTTTAGGCTTTAAGGTGTAAGGTGTAGGGTGTAGGGTGTAGGGTGTAGGGTGTAGGGTTTAGGGTTTACATTATTATGTTTACGGGCTAGGGTTTAAGGTTGTGGGTTTAGGGTTTAGGTATTTGGATTTTAGGGTTTAGGGTTTAGGGTTTAGGGTATAGGGTGTAGTGTTTAGGGTTTAGGATTTAAGGTTTAGGGTTTAATTTTTGAGGTTTACGGTTTGTGGATTAGGGGTGTAAGGTTTAGGGTCTAAGGTTTGGGGTTTGGGATATAAAGTTTGTGGTTTAGGCTTTAGGGTTTTGTGTTTTGGATTTAGGGATTTGGGTTTGGGGTTTAGGGTTAGGGGTTTGGGGTTTAGGTCTTAGGGTTTAGGGTTTAGGGTTTAGGGTTTAGGGTTAGGGGTTTGGGGTTTAGGTCTTAGGGTTTAGGGTTCGGGGTTTAGGGTTTAGGGTTTAGGGTTTTGGGCCTAGAGTTTTAGGATTAGGGTTTCTAGGTTTTTGGTTTAGGGTGTAGGTTTTTGGGTTTTGGTTTTAGGGTTTAGGGTTTATGGTTTAGGGAGTAGGGTTTTAGGGTTTAGGGTTTAGGGTTTAGGGTTTAGGGATTAGGTATTAGGGTTTTAGGTTTTAAGTTTTAGGGTTTTGTTTTAAGGTGTAGGGTTTAATGTTTAAGGTTTAGGGTTTAGGGTTTAGGTATTAGGATTTTAGGTTTTAAGTTTTAGGGTTTTGTTTTAAGGTTTAGGGTTTAATGTTTAAGGTTTAGGGTCTAGGGTTTAGGGTTTAGGTTTTAGGTTTTAGGATTTTAGGGTATAGGGTTTTGGGTATTGGGTGTAGGATTTAGGGTTTAGGTTTTAAGGTTTAGGGTTTACGGTTTAAGGTTTAAGGTTTAGGGTTTAGGTATTAGGGGTTTAGGGTATTGGGTTTACGGTGTAGGGTGTAGGGTGTGGGGTTTAGGGTTTAGGCTCTAAAATTTAGGGTTTAGGGTTTAAGGTTTTGGGTTTAGTGTTGAACGTTTAGGGTTTAGCGATATGGGTTTAGAGTTTGGGGTTTAAGCTTTAGAGTTTTGTGTTTAGGGTTTTTGGTTTAGGGTTTAGCGTTCAGGGTTTAAGGTTTAAGATTGGTTTTAGGGTTTAGGGTATTGGGTTTAGGGTTCAGTTTTTAAGGTTTTGGGTTAAAGGTTTAAGGGTTAGGGTTTAGTATTTAAGGTAAGGTTTAGGGATTAGGGTTTAAGGTTTGGGATTTTGGGTTTGGGGTTTAGGCTTTATGGTTTTTGGGTTTAGTGTTTAGGGTTTTGGGTTTACTGTTTAGGGTTTAGGGATTTGTGTTTAGTGTTTTAGGTTTAGGTTTTAGGGTATAGGCCTTTAGCGTTTGGGTTTTAGGGAAAGGGTTTTAGGTTTTCGGGATAAGGATTTAGGGTTTAGGGTTTAGGGATTGGGGTGTAGGGTTTAGGGTTAAGGGTTTAGGGCGGTTCTGGGGTTTGGGGTTTAGGGCTTAGGATTTCGGTTTAGGGTTTAGGGTTTAGGGTTTTGGGGTTTAATATGGTTTAGGGTTTAAGAATTGGGGTTTTTGGGCTTAGGGTTTAGGGTATAGGTTTTTGGGTTTTAGTTTTAGTTTTAGGGTTTAGGGTTTAGGGTTTAGGGATTAGGGTTTTAGGGTTTAGGTTTTAAGGTTTAGGTATTAGGGTTTTAGGTTTTATGTTTTGGGGTTAAGGTTTTAAGATTTAAGGTTTATGGTTTAAGGTTTAGGGTTTAGGGTTTAGGGTTTATGGTTTAGGTTTTAGGATTTTATGGTATAGGGTTTTGGGTATTGGGGTGTAGGATTTAGGTTTTAAGGTTTATGGTTTAAGGTTTTGGTTTTAAGGTTTAGGGTTTAGGGTTTAAGGTTTAGGGTTTAGGTTTTATGGTTTAGGTATTAGGGGTTTAGGGTATAGGGTGTATGGTTTAGGGTTTTGGTTTTAAAGTTTAGGATTTAGGGTTTAGGGTTTATGATTTAGTGTTTAGTGTTGAAGGTTAGAACAGGGAGATGAGATGGAGGTCAGTGGAGGATTGAATTGACCTAGAGAGGACTTCTAGGGAGAGGGCAAAGAGGAAAGGGGAGAGCAGGCAGCATTTTTAGATATCAACAGACGAGGGAAAGAAGCCAGCAGGAGAACCATTTACAAGGACAGAGAAACGTGGGAGGAAATACAAGAGTGAATCTAATGAAAGAAGATAAGGGAGACGGACATGCTGAAGAGGACTTTGGAGATGAAGTCCCATCTGATGAAGTCAAAGGTTGTATGGATATTAAGGAGGGCAACTAGGGAATGAGATTTTTTTGTCAACCTCTGACATTCTCTTGGTAGAGAATGATATTATCAAAGATGCTTTTGCCGGCTTGCAAGTAGATTGATTGGGGCCGACTAGGGAGTCAACCACCTACTAGATCCTATTGGCAAGGATTTTGGCAATAAACTATAGAGAAGATTATAAAGGGAAATCGGCCTGAAATCCCCCAAGGAATTAGCCCCTTCTTTCTCGGGGATAAGTTGGTTGATCCCTTGAATCTTAGAGGGAATTGAAGAAAAGTTTGGAATCCAGCCTTTAAGCGGCGTGTCTAGGGCTTAGGCCGCATGTCACCTTACCTAGTTTGGCACTTATTATGCCAAATATCATTTATTTAAGATATTATTCATAAATAAGCAAATACCCCCCTATTTGAATCCAATAACAACAATTTTGATATCAAATTCCAAAAAGATAAAAGGTTAACCCCTAGTCTAAGAACAAAATCCAGATTTTTGGTTGTCAGAGCGATTTGCAACTTCAAATATGGGTTTTTTCTCAATTCTGAAAATTTCATAAATTTTATCATGGTAAAGCATTGCTAAAAGCCAGAAGTGCAATAAAATAATATTTTGTTTTGATGTCTTTAAAATTTTTTTATTCAGGCGATTTTAACAGCATTTGCGTACTTAAAAATAAGTTTGATTGGAATATAACTTTTTCATTACAACTCAGACTTAAGTAATCTTAGATTTGTTGAAAAGCTGCTTTTTTTCTCTACCTAATACAAAAGTCTCTTATAAAAATAAAATCTTGTTGATTTCTTAGGACTTAATATAGATTTTTTATGATTTGATGTGGCTTAATGTTGATTTTTATGATATAAGGTACATTGTGGTGTACTGAATAATGTTAGATAGAGGGGAAAAGAAATAGCACTTGGGCGCCTTGGTCGCCTAAGCGCTTAGGCACCCCTCCACCACCTTGGGTCTCCTTGACAACCATGGTTGTGCCCAGGTTGAATCCAAAACTGTGGGGGTAGGGGGGGGGACCTAATACATTTTTCCTCTATTTTTTTCCCTTGGGGATGAAGTATCCTAGCATCCAGGTGACATAGGAAAACAGCTAGTTGTCATGGGAAAATGTACCATGGGACATCTGACTCAAGGGGTTATGTTGCTTGTGCAACTTATCTAACCTCGAGTTGATACTTCTAGTATTGAGAGGCTTTTTAACTATTATCTCATATAAAAGCTTTACTGCGACATAGTTTTATCTAAGCTCAATGGGATTGAACTACCAAACTCTTAAGAAATTTTTTTTGCAAATGGTTTCTCGTAACCAGTAATTAACTTCATTTAAATGTCAGGTTTCAGAATCTAGGTGAGATGATGGTTCTTGGCAGGAATGATGCAGCACTTTCTCCAAGTTTCATTGATGGGTTAACCTTGGAGGGTCCTATTGGTCATACAGGTAAAGTCTGCATATCTTTGCACTGATCTTTGGCATTCTTGTCTGATTTGTCTCCTAACTTAACATTTCAGCAAGGAAGATAGCATAATTGATCAGATCACCAACCGATGAACATCGAATTAAAGTTGGAATAAGTTGGCTAATGAAATCTGCCATAGACTCTGCTGCATCATTGCAGAGCTCCCTAACCAAAGTTCTTTCAGGGTCTTAGATCCATTCATGCTTTCATCGAGGGGAAATGATGGATATATCTGTGTACTGTTTTTTTTTTCCCTACTAAGGCTGCTGTATTGTTGCTTATGCAATTGGTAATATAAATACCATGAAAGATTCTAATGATTTTGCTAACAGCTTGCCAGTAAATTTAAATGGAGAACTGAGATAATTCACATCTTTAATTTAAGATCAGGCCATCTTCAGGTTATTACAGTCTGCTCCAATTGAGACATGTGAAAACATGTAATTTATTAGGGTTACGATACAGTACTCAAAGTCGAAATAGGGCATTGTGCAACATTTTTCTGTGTAGTTATGCCATAATCTTTCTAGCCATGATTTTCTTAAAAAAAGGAATGGATGAAATGATAACAATTTTAAGCTTTTTCAAATTGAGTTTGGTTTGAAGGTTTGGCATTAGACTTTCACAAGATTGTACCTTCCAGCAGAGCTGGTTGTTCCAATAGAGAGATGGATGTGAATATCCAGTGTGCTGGGAATTCACCATGCTAATCAATGAGTTTATGCAGGAAGTATTGTGTTTGATCTGTCAAACCTAAGTAACGATCTATGGCAATTGAGTAATGTTGCTAGTCATAAAAGTATTTAGATCCCCAATTTGAGCCTATGGCTTTAAAAATGTCATTATTGGTGTATGTTTTGATCCACATGGACAAAAAAGTTCTGCAGATTTTAGTGGAAGCATGTTAAAAGGGCAGAAAGTGCATAGATCTGGTGGACATTTGTGAAACCATTTTTTAAGTAAGGATTTACATTTGGGTGGGAATCTTGGCATGTTAATTGGGTATTTAGAGGAACAAATTTGGGGGGGAGGGGGAAATAGAAGTAATTCCTTGCCGAAAGTCTGTGGATGTCAAGGGTAATATATTCTGATTTTGTTCAAAATCTGGAAACTTATCATCTAAGCAATACTGTTTTAGCATAACCAGCTGCTACAAATAAGATTTGAAAGTTAATCTGGAAAGTTCCTGTTTTGCAAAGAGTTTTGGCAGTAGAATCTTCAGAGATTACCTACTGTTTCATTTCTCCATGACTAACATATAATTATGTACCTGAATTGTCGACTTTGTGATACAAGCATTGCGACCATCGATCATATATGTTTTGACAGTTCTTATGTTTCTCCAGTATGGCTTAAACCTAAAATTAATAGTCTTATTAGCCCCTTACCAAAGTGATTTTTTTCCGCCTCTTGTGCAATTTCTGATAATATCATTGTGGCTCATGAGATATTAGATTGAATGTACCACACCAGAAGGAAATGTGGGATGATGGCTTTAAAATTTGAGCTTAGCAAGGCATATGACAAAATTGAGTGGTGTTATCTTGAGAAACTATTAATACCGATGGGTTTTGTAGATGCCTGGCTAAATTGGATTATGTAATGCATATCTACTGTGGAGTATCATATCAAATTCAATGGTGGATTCATAGGCAAAGTCACTCCTCATCATGGACTAAGGCAAAGCTGTCTCCTTAGCCAGTACTTGTTTATCCTCTGTCAGGATGGCCTTTCATGTAAGTTTCTCCAAGCTGAAACCTTCCATCTCATTTTGGGTATTAAAACTAGTAGATCTGGCCCTAGTGTCTCTCATCTATTCTTCGCTAATGATTGTCTTTTCTTCTTAAAGCAAAGACCAAGGAATGCAGGCTTATTTCTAAACTCCTTCATGATTACTGTATGTGGTCAGAACAGGAAATAAATAATAGCAAATCTGTCATTAGCTTTGGTCCTAACACTTGTTCACTCTCAAGAAAGAGAGATGTGACATTTTGGGACTTAATGAGATATCCAACCATGTTTAGGATACCCACTAACTTTTGTAAATCAAAGAAATTGTTATTTTCAATTATAGTGGAACTTGGCTATAATAAACCCTCATCTCTTCTTGTTTTCCCCATTCTCCTCCCTTGTCTGGAAGAATGTCTTGTCTAAATGTTGGCCATCCCGCAGGACTATTCTCTCCCTTGACCGAGAATGGGTGTAGGTGGATATGACTTTCTCAGGTTCCTCCATTTGTGATACGATTGGAAAACTGGCTTTTTGTGCTACTATCAACCATCTTTGGATGGAACGCAACATCCGTAGATGGACTCCCAAATTCCGTTCTCATGACCAGATTTGGAAAACTATTTACTTTGATGTTACTTCCAAAGCCCAAGCCCTTCTTAACTGCCACTCCCCGGCCGGTCCCCATCTCCCCAAAAAACTCTCTCATCAACTCCTAGAACCTTCAGGTTGATCTCTTCCAGCCCCCTTGATGGTGTTAGCCTTCCCCCCTGGTCTGTCTTGGCTCTGCATTAGTTTGTTTTTGTTATTTTCTTTTTTCCCCTGGGTTGGCTTCTCCTTATTGGCTTAAGCCCTCCCTCCCCCCTTCTCCCTTGTATATTCTCTCCTCTCCTTGGTAATTAATTATTTATTCATCCAAAAAAAAAAACTCTCTAGTTGGAAGAGTAGCCTTTTGTTCCAAGCTGGGAAAGAGGTTCTAAACTTCTAATTAAAGTAGTAGTAACCTGTCTCCCCCCATATACCAAGTCTGTGTTTTTCTTACCTGTATCTATTTGTAGTGCTTTAAGTAAGGCTGTCTATCACTTCTGGTGGAAGGACCGTTTGGATAAAGGAATTTTTTGGGCTATATGGGCTCATTTATGTAAGAGCAAACAGTTTGGGGGCTTAGGTTTGTAGGATTTTAAATGTTTCAATATAGAACTTTTAGCTAGACAATGCTGGTGGCTCTTAGAGAAGAGGGAGGCTTTGTGAGTGAAGGTTTATTTCCCTTCAAATTTTCTTGAAGCCCCCACTAAAAATGTTGTTCTTGGTATGGCATAACGTTCTAAGAGGTAGAGATCTCCTCCTTAAGGTTCTTAGAAGGAAATTTGGGGATGGGTTCTCAATTGACATTTAGTGTGATGCTTGGTTTCCTACTCTTCCAACTTGGGAGAATTTCAATCCCTTAGGGAGAGTTCACAAAGTATCTGAGTTAATTAATCATGATTTAATACATTAGAATGTTCCCATGATTTGTACTATAGAAGCTCAAGCCATTTTTCACTTTCCCCTTTGATGTGGCTAGGTAGGAACTACCCAACCCAGTTAGGATCCCAAAACTCCAATTAATAAATTACTAATCCTTAGGGAAATCTGAAATCGGACTTTGAACAAAAGTCCAAACCTGGGAAGAATTGGAGAAACGTGCGGCTGGAAGTAAGAGGCCTGTGGAGGTTCAACTTCTGGTCAATTGCTCCTCTTGTGATGCTAATCAAACACTCCAAAGGGTTTTGTAGTCTGATCTCAGGTTTGGGAGATCTAAGAGAAGTTCCCAGTTAGGAAACTAGGGATGGTCTTTAGAAACAGATGATAGGGAGCTCAGTTGGCCACCAAACTTGGGTCGAGTGGGCCTCCTAGGATCAGGAAGAAACCCCCAAAAGAGGTGGCTGATTAGGGTTCAGGGGATGGAGATCTGGCCTTGGTCGATCCACCCTCAAAACCCCTGAAAATTTAGAGATGGATCTAGTTAGTTTGGCCTCTTTTGATCTTTGTTGATAGCTGACGTTTTGGACTTCAATTAGACTTCGAATGAAAACTCAATCACTCTCTCACAGCAAACAAATAAAATGGAAAATAAGAAAATAAAGAGAGTCGATGGAGAGCTGGAGAAGGGTGAAGAAGAGTGATGGAATTCTCACCCCCTAGGTTTTGGGTATCACACCCCTCAATGGGTTAGGCATCTCACCTCTCAATAGCAGTTGTTTCAGTCAAGAGTTTGCATTCACAATTTTCATTAATCAATTCTCTAACTGAGTACAATTGATGAATGCCTCTTTTATAGGCTCACATGAGTGAAATAAAAAAGGACACTAAAATAGGAAACTAAGAGCTAGAAATAAACTTCCTTACTTTTGACTTGCTAACCAAGTAGGAGTAATTTAGTTACTAATAACTGAACATAAAAAGGAACTAGCCTAAGTTACAAAATAGGAAACTAACTTGACTAACTTGACAATCCAAAATTGAAACTAATCCAAGGCTATCTTGGCCAATTCGATGGCAGCTAGAGCTCTTCTCTTGAAGCTGTTTTTTCAACAATAAGGGAGAGCCGTAAGGGGCTTCTAGAAGATCCTTTTTTAAGACAAAACTGGCTGAGAAAAGATGCTATCGATGGAGGAGGTTGCTTTGCTGTGGAGGGTTCCCAGAATGGAAACTAAAGCTGTAAATTGGAATGCTGGACAGATGGTTTGATGGTGCTAACAGGGAAACTCCTAGAGGCTCCAGTTGGGGTTGCAATGGGACTCATTTGATGGGTAGATGGGCTGCTGCTGAGCTGGCCTGACTTACCAAAAAGGGAACCAAATAACTACCCAAATATGGGCTGAGAAGCTGCTGCTCGATGGGGCTGGAATAGCCTGGCTGGACCGAGGCTGGACTTGGTTTGATGGGGGCCAGCAGCCCCTTCCTTATGCAAGCCTGATCTACATCACCCTTTAGTATCTCTTGTAAATCTGATTATTGGTTTTGGGGCCCTTCCATTGATGCACTCTTCTCTGTTAAGACTGCTTACCACTTAACCCTATCTTATTTCCATCACAGCTCTTTTGGGGACCTGAGGCCATCTGGAGATCCCTTCCGGTCCAATCTATGGAAATTTCCCTTGCTGCCAAAGCTTAAACATTTTCTTTGGAGGTGCTGTATTGATGCATTAGCTGTTAAACTATAACTGTTCAAAAGACATATTTCACAAGACCTTGTATGCCCTCTATACCCTAATACTGAGGAGTCTATATTATGCATGCTTTATATCAATGTGACTTTGCTTCTAGCTGCTGGTTGGCTTCCCTTTTAGGTTCAATACAAGGAGACAAAAGGTACTACTGTAAAAGAACTCCTTATCTAGTTCTTGCATCTCTCCCTTTTTTTTCCCATATCAAAATGATGTCATCATCCAATTGGTTGCTCTTTTTTGGAAAATTTTGAAGGCCCATAATTATTCTATATTTAATCATTCTAATTACTCTCTTCTTGGCATAATACAAGCCTTCAATCATTTAGTTGAAGATGGCAGAATGAACTTTAGCAACGAAAAGGCTAAGTATCATCATATCTTTGTTGCTTTAAACCCTACCCTTCCAAGTTTCCTCTCGATCATTGTACCAAATATATGGATGGTGCTTTAAAATATAATAAATCACTTGGTGGCAGGGGCGTCCTTGTTAAGGATCATAAGGGGTTTTGTGGCAGCAAAATGAAAACCTTTTTAGGAACTTCTTTGCTCCGTCCATGGAAGCGGAGGCAATCCAAGATGGATTATTGATGGCTCGAAGTCTACTGATTAAGAAACTCACCATCATTTCAGATTCTAAATCTCTAGTGTCTTTCGTATATCACTCTTCAGCCTCCTTAGATTGGGCTGCTCGTGTAATAGATAAAGACATACTCTCTTAATCATGCATTTTACCATGTTGTGTATGTGTGTTTCAGTTTTTACCTTGTTCCCTTAATGTGGAAGCTCACATATTCTAGCTAAAAGGGCTTCTCTCTTGAAATTGTCTACAGTTTGCTGGCTAAATCCACCCATTTTCATTGTAAATCATGACTTCCTTTTGGGCAGGATCTTCTCTTCTCTCTTTCAATGATGGTTTGATTTCTCTTGTTGACAACTTAAAAAAAGAATGTGCCATGCTTTTGAGCGATCCCCTCCACCACTTACTGTTAAAATTTTTTTTGGGTGTGTGTGTGGGGTCAAAATAGAACTATTGTGAAAAAAAAAAAAAAAGAAGAAGAAGAAGAAGAAGAAGAAGGTAAAAAAAGAAGAAGAGAATCTCCTATCTGAGAAAGAAGGTCAGGATTTACAATGAAGAGAGGTGGCTGTGACCACCACACTTTAGACAATTTAAGAATGGAAGCACCCTTAGCCAATATAAGGACTTCAACATTGAGTAAACGAGGAACAAACAAGAACGAAACATGAAAAAATACAATGACTCAAACAACCCATTTTATTGAATATGAGGTGTGATTTAAGAAAAATACTAATGCTTTAGAGTCTGAGGATATAGTCAATTGCCCAACCTGTAGACTCCTAGCCATCAATAATGACATCTCGAATCGCCTCTGCTTCTATGGATGCAACAAAGAAACCCCTACATGCTTGCATTTGGTAGCCACAAAGGTACCCCTATTATCCCTTGTAATAACACCCCTACCACCAAGAAATGTATTAGCTTTCCAAGAACCATCAGTATGAATGATAGTGATTTAAATAAGGGTTTCATAATATAGCAGATAAAGCAACATGACCATTATGATACTTAGCCCTTTCCCCATTGAAGTCCATTTGCCCCTCTTCAATTGAGTTATGAAGTGAATGTATAGTGTGAATTAAAGATGGGTTAGAGTGACTAAAAACATAATGATTACGGGCTTTCCGGATTTTCCAATAAGAGAACCGATTGGATAATGACATCAGGTTGATCTATATAAGTAGAGGAAATATTCAAGAAAGAGAAAAATTTATCCTTCACAATGTTACCATGAATGTCCCTTTTGTTTAACCTAAAAGCAAAAGCCAACCAACAAGAAGTGGCAAAATCACAATGAAATAAAGCATGGACATCAGATTCCTCGGCATTAAAACAAGGTGGACATAAGGGGTCCTGTGAAATATGCCTACTAAAGAACGATTGCTTTAACAACTAAGAAGTTGGAGCAACAACGGCAAAGAAAGTGTGTGAATTGCGGCAACAATTGGAATTTCCACAAATTGGACCAATATAGATCACCAGAAGGGCTAGATCCTTGAGAAAAGCTATGGATGACTTGATAAAGCTAAATGATAAGCTGACTTGACAGAAAAATTATCATCAGTAGATGGACCCCAAACTCAAGAATCAGATTTAATTGAAATGCTGAGGAGAATCCTAAGAACGGCTTGAGCTTGCACTGCTAAAAAAATTAGAGACAACTAAGGCACATCCCAATGTAAATATTTATGGTTGATTAGCGCCACTTTCTGCACTATTCCCAATTAAGGACTTAAGATTCTTCCATTAGGAAGAGTGGGAACCCAAGCATCTCTATGTATGTCAATTGAAGAACCATCACCAACTTTCCTTTTTAGTGCCTTAAGAAGATGATCTATACCCTTCAAAATGTTATAAGATGATCTATACCTTCAAAATGTTATACCATGTCCAAGAACAACATTTCTTAGCAGGGAGTTCCAGGAAATAGGAAGTAGGAAAATACTTCTCTTTCAATACCCTTACCCACAAAGCCTCCTTATTCTCTAAAATTCGCTACCAAGATAATTAATGTAACTTGTTATGACGGAATATAAGCTCCCCTCGCAACTGTTTGTGATGTTTCAATATGATAAATATTTTCGATGGATTTAATTGCTTGTCATAAATAATATCATATATTAGAGTATACTTATTACTGTCGTGATAAAAGTTTATAATATGATATCTCTTTTCCGTCGCCATGTTAACAATATTTTCAATGGACTAAAGTTAACATTGCAAAAAAATCACCTTTATGCCATAGTGTGAAGCCATTTCCCCCTTTCCATGAACCACTAGTTCTTCTATCATTCTCTACTGTTTTTGGTTAGTCTCTTCTTCTGCAACCCAATGAATCACCTACGCCAGTAACACAAATGTGCATTCTTTTCGGGGAGAGGGGTGTTTGTGCGAGGCTACTTTGTTGAACTGCAGATGATTAACCACACCATTGAAAATTAAGGATGGCCTTGGGGAAAATGTTGGGTTTGTTATCCTGCTCTCTTAGTGTGATGAGAATCTATGCATCTAATAATGTTCTATTAATAGTGAAACTGTGTCTAGGATCAATCAATCCCCTCCCAGGGCTCACAAGGGGGAAGATAGGATCACGTAAGAGCCTTAAAGGTTGAACTGCCTTTTGCGCTTATCTACCTTCCAAAACCCTTAGAAGCTAAGGGTTAGGAGAAAAAAATTCCTTTTACCAGGTGGGTAAATTTGGTTAGGCAAGAATAAAAAAAAATGGTTGTTGATAAGTTTAAGTGTTATAATAAGCCTCCCAATTCACAATTTATGTGGTTGTGGTAATAGAATTGGTGACAGTTCATCGACCAATTAACCTGGATTTTTCCTTCTTTGAATACTATCCTTGGAGAGCTGGATTGACCATTTCATGACTCTTTGTTGGTCAACCTTGGAAGAGCCTGATGTACAACAAATACATTCTGATTCTAAGTTAAAAGTTGGAACTATAGAGAAAGGTGAGCATTTAGAGAGATCAGTTCTAATGCAGCCAGCATTATGTTTTCCAATTAGCACAGTTCCATTGTGGTCTGCAGAGGATTAAAGGGAGAGTTATGGCTTCTCATGTACAGATGAATTTTTGACCTATTCTCTTAAGTAGAAGTTTTAGCTTGTTGGAAAAACCATCTTGTTTTCCATTGCCTACTTTTAGCATATTCCGGAACAAGATATCTACTTTCTGAAACATCAGGTTCATGTGATAGATGCCTTCCCTCGTTCCATTCTAGGCCTGTTCTGATCTCTCACTTGGCTTAACATTTACCCGCTCAAGTAAATTATCTAATAGCAGGTAGTTGGTAATTGCTTATTTGCGGAGAGCCTGTACTGGGCCATGTTTGTTGTTGCAACAGTAGCTGCTATTGTTGCTAGTCAGACCCAAGCACTTGGCTGCTTTCCCAGAGTAAAAAGGTGGTTCATAGGTAAAATAATTTCCATGGCCTGGCATATATACCTGATATTAATTGGGTCCTATGATTCCTTGTGTTGCTGTTAGTGTAGGATTCAAAAATCAGAGCCAGATTGGAAATTCTTATGGTAGATTTTTTTTATTCGATTACTTCATGCAATTATATATTTCTTGCACCTTGAGTTACCCCCAGATATTACTTTTCCTAGCAAACCCAGTGAGCGAAAACACTTCCATCAGTCATCTCAACTAAAATTTTTGTTCCAGCAAGCTGTAACATCACTGACACTTATTTCATTGGATTAAGCAACAATTTCTATCCTATCCATGACTCTCAAAACTTACTCTCAGTTGTCATAAGAGCCAGCAGGTGTCGCAAGAAGGATGATAAACTAGAAACTAATGAAAGAATTCAAGAGGAAACATAAATAGAATGCTGACAACAAAGTTTCAGTTTAAGCTGATTAGTAATTGATGAAATGTAACAAATTAAAGCAAGCTGACTCTGGCTGAGAACACAGGTAGTCCACCTGTACTAGGAGGAATAAGAACTAAGAAGTAAGAAGAAGAAGTACAGGAGGAGAGATCACACCTCTTCAGGAGAAATCAGTTCTCCGCAAGATGAGTAATTTATTTTGTTCTGAACATATCTGTATGACTTTTTGGCCACATGTCCTTTTGAGTTGAAGTTTGTCAACTAAATGTATCCCCTAGCTCTTAGTTGACATATTTGAAGTCAACCACTCAACCAGATATTGTATGTTCAAATATTTTTCCTCTTTTCTTATTATTTCTCTTATCTAATCATCTTTGGTGAGATGGTTTTATGCAGGATTGCTGGAGTAAGGGAGAGGGGAAAAAATTGTGGTTATGCATCAGGTGAGAGCAACTTCTCTAGCAAGAAGCTCTCACAACTTCTAACCTATGCTATCCATCCTTCCAGCCATGAATCAGGTAATAAACTATCTATGATAGTCTATAGAGAAGGTTTTTTGGATGACAAAATAGAACCTGTGGTGAGGTGGTGACTTGAATGAAATTAAAATATTAAACTAGGTAGAACTGAATCCTATATGGCAGCAGAGGAAGCTAAGGGAGTTCTGCAATGAGAATAGGATCTATGGCACTGCTTGATCGCCTCTGGCGGCATATGGAGCTCAGTGGGGTCTATCCATGGTTTTAAAGCACGGTATTGGATGGAGATCCTTGGGGCATTTGTCTTTGGAAACATTGTGTTTTACCATGGTGGCATTTTTGACAAGTGTGCAATAGTATTGTATTCTATTTTATGGCATTTTTCCCTTTATTGAAAAGCATATGATCTTGCGTATCCATGATGAAGATGCTCAAACTCTTATTCAAAGTTTTAGTCAAATTACCGAAATTCCAGCAAATGGAGATGCATATAAAATATAAATGGGCATCTTTTGTAATTCTAGCTACTTTCTTTATTCATTTTAAGATGAAATTATACCAATGAGATGCGTACATTGTCTTTTATCATACGGTCTAATCCATGTACTATCATGGGAAAATATTTTAAACAATGGATTTTTATTTCAGTTATCAATATTCTTTTTTTAGCTACAGATATTTCATTCGATGAATAAGTTTGTCGTTAATAAGCATTCATCAGCGAAAAAACAAATGGGAAAGACCATTCCTATCGGTATACATAACTGAAATAATAAGAGAAGCTTCAACTTGGAGGAATTTGTAAGAATGGGCCTCTAACATAGAATGAGCAGGTAGGGCTAAGAGAGTAACCTTGTCTAAACCCAAGATGGGATTAACTTGGACAATAATTCCACCATTAAATTTGACATGATATTACACATTGGTGGCACATTGCGTAATCCAATCTAACCAAATTCCTAAGGAACTCATCTGTATTAACAATTGCTCAAGATAGAACCACTCAATTTTATCATAGCCTTTCAAATATCAAGTTTTAAAGTCATCAACACACATTTTCGTTACGTTCTAACGTAACGCATTTGATGTAAAATTCCATTTCACTCAATTTTATCATAACCTTTCAAATATCAAGTTTTAAAGCCATCAACACACACTTGTTACGTTCTAACATAACGCATTTGATGCAAAATTCCATTTGCCGCATATATATTATCAAAAATTGCTTGAGAGGGAACAAGAACATTTTGGTAAGGGCTAATAAGAATGTTAAGTAGTCGAAGCTTATTCACCAAACACTTTACTTTGTTTTATGAGAAAATGGTTTTTGTGGGGAAGCGTAGGGGCTGTGCCCAAAAAACATGAGTGCGAAATGATTCCCCCCCCCTCTTGGCCCACGAAATGCAATGATAATCCCTAGCCTGATGCTTCCGTGTTGTCAAAGCCCGCCCACTAAAGGCCCATATGCCAAGCCCATTAAGCCCATGGACTTAGGCGATTGGGCTTAGTAAGCACAGTTTCTAGAGATTTCTACCAAAGTGTGGAACTCTAGATATTTTGTAGTAGATATTTTTTAGAAGATATTTTGTAAGGAGATATTTTGTAGGGATATTTCTAGAGTTTTCTACTAAGGAGGTGGAAAGCTTCTAGTTTCCTCCCCAACCGTTGGATAGAGGACATATGTAAATATCTTAACCATCCATTTTAACTTGGGGTGCCTATAAATAGGTGTTGCCTCATTTGGCAAAGGCACTCACCAAGGACCAACCAAGAGTGTTCAACCAAGCAAGTGAGTTCACAAGCCTTGTACTCAAGAGTTCTCTAGTGCAATACAAGTTCATTCTTCTCAAACTCACTCTTGTGTTCACTTCTTCTCTTCCCAAGTCTCTTAAGGAGTGTGGTTGGAATTCCTTAGTGCTAGTGGGAGTGCTAAGTGCCTGCGTGGTTGCTTAGAAAGGTCTAATGCCGTGACAGTTGTGGTATCAGAGCTTCGGTTGCGAGGGAGCCAAGCTTGTGGGATAGGAGATAGGCGAGCTAAAACTGTGGAATAGAGACCAACACCCACAAAAGTAAGCAAAGAAGGAGCGAAGGCAAGTCACCGTTGACATTGGCGTTGCTATGGAGTCTCATTTAGCTTGAGGGGAGCAAGTATTGGCCGAGGCAAAGGGGTGCCTCGATGTTGCGGAGCAAAGTGGGGAGGAGCTCAAAGGCCATGTGGAGCTCAGGGAGGAGCTTGATGGCCAGATGGGGGAGCTCAAAGGGTCCCTATAAGGTACTCTCAACATCATAATAAGTGACCAAGTGGAGATGGTTGCCACCTTCAAGGCTCAAGTGTGTAAGGCGTTGGACAAGGTGAAAGCTCGTATTAGAGAAGAAGTATGGGAAGGTTGGGCTACGAGTAGCAGGACAGCGGCAAGAGAAGCCACTACCTCTCAGGACATGTCTAAGGGGGAGGCACTAAGGCACTTTGTGAGTGCTAATCAGCAAGATTGGGCCAAGTTGCTGGATGTGGCTCAGTTCTCTTACAATCTCCAGCAAAGTGAGGCTACGAACCAAAGTCCATATAAGATTGCCACGGGACAACAATCCTTGACGCCAAACACGGTGATGACCAGCCACACAGGGAAGAGCCCTTCGGCATTTAAGGTTGCTAAGGAGTGGCAAGCAAAGCTAGATATGGCTAAGTCATACTTGGACAAAGCCATTAAAAAGATGAAGAAATGGGATGACAAAGGGAGGCGACTAGAAAACTTCAAGGTCGGGGACTTGGTACTTGTAAAGCTTCTACCCCAACAATTCAAGTCCCTCAGGCAAGTACACAAAAGGCTGGTACACCAGTATAAAGGCCCGTTTGAGATCACCAAGAAGGTGGGCAAGGTGTCCTATGAGGTGAGCCTACCTCCTAAGCTTAAGATCCATCTGGTCTTCCATGCAAGCCTATTAAAGCCATACCATGGAGACAAGGAAGACCCAAGTCATGGAGCCTCAACAAGAGCACCAATGACTATCACTACTTCCTATGACAAGGAGGCTGAATATATGATCGCTGATCGAGTCATCCGAAGACTAGGAGTACCACCTAGTAGGGAGTACTTAGTCAAGTGGAAGGGGCTAACAGAGAGTGAGGCAATTTGGGAACCCGTTGACTCGTTATGGTAGTTCTAAGGAGGTGGGAAGCTTCTAGTTTCCTCCCCAACCGTTGGATGGAGGACATTTGTAAATATCTTAGTCATCCATTATAACTTGGGGTGCCTATAAATAGGTGTTGCCTCATTTGGCAAAGGCACTCACTAAGGACCAACCAAGAGTGTTCAACCAAGCAAGTGAGTTCTCAAGCCTTGTACTCAAGAGTTCTCTAGTGCAATAAAAATTCATTCTTTTCAAACTCACTCTTGTGTTCACTTCTTCTCTTCCCAAGTCCCTTAAGGAGTGTGGTTAGGCTGACTTAGTACTAGTGGGAGTGCTAAGTGCCAGTGCGGTTGCTAAGAAAGGTCTAAGGCTGTGACAGTGTGCTCTCCTATGGGCTCCCACACATGCCCAAGGGCATGCTCCCCACAGAAAACACTTCTTCTAACTTTATAAATGATCAAGCAAAGACTTATAGGTAGGAAATGGCTCATCTCCTCTAGATAGCTTTTCTTAGGAACTAAAACAATGATTGTCTTATTAAATTCCTTAAGCATATAGCTATTGGAGAAGAATCGTTGAACTGCATCAATTACAGTATGGTCCAACAATCCAACAAGATTAAAAGAACTTCCCTGGAAGGCTATCCTAAACTATAAGCCCCAATATGGAACACTGCTTATTTAATTTTCAGCAACAATAAGTGAACTACACAAAGCCTCATTTCATCCCTAATAATTTTTGTAGAGAGAACTTAAAAATAGTCTTATCCCGAACAAATGAGAAATAGTATACAAACGATCAAAATAGGAGAGAATATCAGAAGTTAAACCTAAGTGTTCAGCAACCCACTTACCAGAGCAGTCCCTTAACTTTATGATTCAACTAATGTGCCCTTTGCAGGAAGTGCTGTGTTGCAAGGATCGACTCCTCTATTGCGCAATAGAGGTAGCAGCTCAGATCCAACACCTTGAAGCGCCCTGGCCTGGAACCCAACATACAGGCACATACCTCGAGGCATTCCAAGGTGTTAGATTTGAGCTGCCGCCTCTATTGCGTAGTATAGGAGCCCCACCCCTCTCCCTCCTTGTAACTATTTAATATTTCGAGAGTTGAGCTTAGTAAAGTTCTTCTTGATGTATGAGGGTTTCAAGCCATTACAAAGTTCAAGCTCTTGATCACACAAGGAGGCATATTGTGGGATTGTTTGAATATTTTCAAGGACCTCCTAGTTTTAAAAATTTCTAAACTAGCATTACCTGAATACCTCCACACTCCTTAATATTATGGTGTAGTTTGTATAAATGTGAACCAATTGGATTTTTTATTGCCATGCCTTAGCAATAAGTTGGCCCAAATCTAGATGTCTTTCCCATTTGGCCTCAAATCTGAAACTTGGAGGGAAATTCCATTGTTTTGGCTAAAGGATATCTGAATCAGAATCAGAATCAGATTTTGGGAGTTCAGGTTCCTCATATAATTCCAGTGACTAGTTATTCTTACTTCTGACTCCAAATCTGTGGCATCAAGTTCTGATAAAAGTGAGAGGGGCAAGAGAAGCCGCAAGCAAGCGTCCGTAGAGAGGATTGAGCTCATAAGTTTCAACCATAAGTTCTTTTTTCAATGTATCCAGGGGTACAGGTTTCTTCTTTTTCTATTTCTATTTTTGTTGTCAGACAGTTCAGGTTGCTTGACCAGAGGATATTGACAAATAATTGCTGATCTTTGTCATAATAAAATCAAATGTTAATGAACATACATGATATGTTTACATCCACAGGAAACCCAAGCCTCCACTTGACTAGACCTGTAAGACTCCAATGCTACTGAAGAGTTGCATAACTTGATTGTTAAGATGGTGTAATTATTGAACTATAAAACTAAAGATGGTCTTAAATCAAATCGCTCAATGCTAAGGCTATTTTACAGCCACAGCCAAAACTCAATGTTGACTTGGAGCAATCCTGGTGCAGCCAAAGGAGTTGATACAGTAGCAGTTGGAAATCTAATGTACATTATGCCATCGATTGAAGTAGATTGAATTGATCGCACCCATGCGAGATCAGCCTATTAATCTCTTTGTGAATAGCTTCAACACAGCCTTAAGAGAACAAAGCCTAAATGGGAGCTTTTCTGTCCTATGCTAATCAAAGGGTGGTGGTAAACCTTGTATCTTCATCATACAGAAATATTTGACAGGTATAGTTGCCCCAGCTTGCAGGCACAGCTCAATCACAGCCGGAGCATGACCATAAAAATCCCATCCATTATCCAGAAGCAGAAGGGGATCCTGAGGCCGCTGCCGCCAAACGACATTGGGAGGCACCAAATCATCTACTTTGGCCTTCTTCCATATATGGGTACCCCGCCGACCCTCATACTTTAACACTCCATAAATCTGTGCCTTGTGACCAGAGGGTCCAACATGAACTTCTGAACAACATTTGCAGACCTTTGCTGGATAAACCAACAATAATTTCTGGACACCTGCTCTAAGCCTCTCCCATGCCTCCAAAGTTAACTTCGCCACTGATGTTAGCTCAGGCCGTGACAAGGACTCAGCAATGACACTATAATTTTTCCCATTGTCTGATGTTGAGCTGCTTTTGTACAGGCATTCATCATATACATTGGCCCCAGCTTGACGGCATAGCTCCAGGACAACCGGAAAACGTTCAAAATCAAATTTTTGGTCATGCTTGATGACATCTTGAGACACACCCTGGAGGTGAAAGGTCTCAACAGGGACGAGAATATCATTCAAGGTACCATCAATCCAGGTATGGTCCTGGTTCTTGGCACGCCGCCTAAAACCATGGCAAGTTTCAATCAGATGACCATTTTCACCGATAAATAATTCTAGGCAGAACCTGCAAAGATTTTAATGAATCAAGTAAAGAAAAAGAAGGAAGAAATGATTTAGCACCTGGGACAAGTATTTGTGTTTTCTACTTCTTATATCATATGATTTAGCACCTCATAAGAAAAACATCATCCAGAGAAAGAAGTTGGACGTGTGAAACTTGGATTAGTGTTATGGGGTTATTGTTACTAAAATCTGAGATGGCTTGCAGATTTTTTTTTTTTTTAATACTCTGACATGTAGATTTCTTTTTTGATATGGACTTTATCTTCAAAATAGGACTAATTAGCTTCAGGAAACTCAAGTTTCAATGGTTTAAAGATGGGATTGGTACAGACATCAAAGGACTCCAAAAAATATTTTCCTTTTATTTTTTTGTGGTGAATAGTAAATGCATTAAAAGGGGGAGGGGTAATATAGCTCCAAAGGGGAAATGACAAACCCAATAAGAGTAACAAACTAGTCATAACCGGGAAGAGAACCACAAACCCTAACAATCAGATCTCAACACTACAGTTCCTAGCCACCAACACGAAGAAGGAGCACCGCCAGCAAAGAAGCAGCCACGGTGGAGGAGCGGGCCATGTGGAGGGAAACGGCCAAGCAGACAACTGGCCTAGCAAAGGGAATCGCCAAGGCAGAGGGGCACCGACCTTTCAGAGGGCAATGAAGGAGTGGCTGCCTGGCGAGAGCGGCCCAACAGGCTGGTGTTGAATAGGCTACTACCGACCAGGAGATAGATCCAACAATCAACATACCAAACAAGGTAGGTTGCCAGTGGTGGGCAGACCCAGCGGAGGTGGAGACCAACAAGGTGAGCAAGCAAACCGACCAAACAAGCCTGGCATCCAGAAGGGCAGACAACCTTCAGGGGCTTACGACCAACGGGACGGTAGGCCTGGCGCAATGGCGTCCAAAAGGGCAGCAAGCCAGGTGAGCGGCTAATGGAGAGGCAGGTCCAGCAGAACAGTCAGGCCAGCGAACAAACCAAAAACAGCTAATCATCCGGAAGGGCAAGTAGCCAAGAGGGGCTGATGACCAGCGGGACAGCAGGCTTTGCGGGAGTGGCGTCTAGAAGGGCAACAGGCCTGGCAGGACGACGACCGTGAAGCAGCTAACCCATAAGGGTACAACACCAATGTGACTGCAGCAAGGTAGGTGGCCGAAGGGAAGGCGACCCAAGCAGTTGTAGTAGTCTCAACACCAAACGAGCTGGCCGACATAGGAACAAAGGGAGAAATAGGAGAGAAAGGGAGGGGAGGTGGAAGAAGGGAGAGGGAGAGAAAAGAAGAAGATGAAGAGGGGAAAGGGAAAGAGAAAGGGAAGATGCAGAGGAAGGGAGAAGAGAAGAGAAGAGAGAGAGAGACAAAGGGAGAGAGCGGCGGCCAAAGGAGGAGAACTTAGATTAAGGTTTCTTTTCGAGAGCGGAGGGCGGGCTGCTCCTGCCCAAATCACATCTTATTTTTCCCCCAAAATATTTTCCTTGACTATAGCATAGTTCGAATTTGTAGGACCAGTTCCATCTTATCATTCATTCTATCAGCCAATTAATTTAGTGGGAATTTTGGCAATCAAGGTGTGATCATGCCCCATAAGAAATTTAAAAAAAAAGAAAACAAACAAAAAATCTGGCTGGAGAATGATTAGTCAAAACTGAAGACAGGGTCATGCAGTTTTTTTAATAGCCAAAGGTCCACAAGTGAGTAGCAATAAAACAATTCATTTGCTATAACTTTACTTTCATCTAACAACTTTAGCAAAGATTTCCATCCACATAAAAGGTAACTAACAAGTGACAAAATGAGTTCAGCGCTAAACCTCAATTAGACTAAACAACTATGCCATCATTGGTCATCCTGACAAATAGAACTTCCAGGATATTGAACTAACCATTTGATATTTCCCTCCATCTTTTGTAATTGAAATCTGAAGATAGTTGCTTCTTGTAAACAATAAATCAGGACTCAAGTAAA
>NW_024868630.1:45190-77064 GCF_013358625.1 Macadamia integrifolia | reverse complement strand
AAAAAAAAAATTAAATAAATAAAGAATAAGCAAATGAGTTTGATTTTGGTAATTGAATGAAGCAATGGGAAAACTACATTTATGTATAAAACTTCTTGGTAAAACACACAAGTTTTCATAAGTTACTTATAAGAAGTGGCACATATCAGCGGGGGAAGAGAGAGAGAGAGAGAGAGAGAGAGAGAGAGAGAGAGAGAGAGAGAGAGAGAGAGAGAGAGAGAGATCTTTGCCCTTTCCTAAGTTCCTTATAAGAAGTGGCATGTATTGGGCTTCAATAAAAAATTCCATTTAAAACAAAAAGAAAGATCCAAAAGAACTAGAAGCAAACAAAAAATGATCATAGGAGAGGTTGTGAGGAAAGACATGCTTAGATTGGGCATTATCCTGAGTATAGCCTCGAATAGAATAGAGTGGAGGGCTAAGATCTAGGTAACAGACCCTCTATACTTGTGTTCTACTTCATTAATGTTCTCACTAATCTGTTTACTCTAATTTCTACTTTTCTTTTCCCTTATCTTTGCTTGGATTCATGTAGTTGACCTTATTAAGCTGGGATGAGGCTTTGTTGTTCTTATTGTTGAACTCTTTATCGTACTCGTTTGTCCCTTGTGCAAAATTTTTTTTTTTGTTCTAACAAGTCCTCAGTGCAAGATGTTGTGAGCTTGGAAATATGATTTCTTCAAAGTTTTTCCCTCATATTTTCTAAATACATAGTTGATTTAGATTTGGGATCGGATTGCATTATTTGTAGGTTGACTTAGACTTCCTTCAGCTTCACTTCATCCACTACGTTTGGGAGTCAATTCATAAATTTACAAGTTTGGTTTTGTATTCGTATTTGAATAGCTCACTAGTTTACTCATATGAAATTTGAAATTTTTATCCCTTAACTTACTATATGAAAGTCAAAGATTATTCAGTTCACTTGGTTTAATCCACTTTGTGAATTTACTGAAAAAGAAGAATAGAATATCATAGCTTCTCAAACAAGTGGAGCTTCATATCAGAACTAAAGATATGCTTCTTCAGTAAGATATACCCCGAGGTTATTATCGGTTTGGTTCAGATTTGGTTCGGTTTGTTATCAGGTTGGCATTGATTTTGACATGATAAGGGTTTGATTTAACATATATATTTATACAAAAATTATAGTATTGGGCCGTTATTAGTTTTATATCAGGATATATGAGGTTTGTTTCAGTTTCAATTCGGGTTTTAAACTGATTTTTATTTTTTAGGTTTCCAGTTCAGTTCGATTTCAAGTTCATAATACTTCAACCCAATAAGACCTCGTTCACTTCAGTCTGGGCCATTTCGATTTGTTTTGGGTCAGTTACCCGGTTCAGTCCCAATTTTGACACCCTAACAAACAGCAAAGGGTTGGATGGAAATGCCACTGACCCCACTTAACAACCAAGCAAGAGCATCATCCAAATCCACGCTAGTTTAAATCTCAATTTTCAACTCAAGCAAGGAGAGTTTTTAGCCATAAATTTGAAAAAGATAGAGTAATAGTTACCATATTTTGTAATATTTTTTTTTTTTTTTTTGCTAACAATGGGTATTTAGGTCTTCGGCTTGACTAGTCCTGCGGGTCCATACTAACTCTACAATAGGGGTGTCAACCGGTCGGGCCGGTTCGGTTTCGGTCGGGCTTAATCGGGCTTGAAGACTTTCAAAGGCTACACCGTGTCCGCCCATTTAACTAATCGGGCTTAGTTATTGAGGGCATGGTACACTTTATATTCCGTCGGTCGGTCTCGGGTTATAATCGGGCCACCTTAATCGGGCTTTAGTCGGGCCTTAACCGGGCTACGGACATGTTTAATGTTAAACGGGCTTTAACCGGTTTTTAAACGGGCCCTCTTTAAAATGTGCTATTATATTCCGGCCCACTTATGCAAGCCCAAAAAAATGACAATAAATCAATAAATGATACAAAATATAACCATTATTTAAAATGTGAACATGTCTTTACTTTTTAGTTTTTATTCTTTAATTTGGGGGGTAAAATAGGTATTCTACAATCATTAAAGGGTTGGGCCAAGTCGGTGCACAATAGGCCGATCTCGGTCGGGCGCCCGACGGTTCAAGTAGCAAAACCGAGACCGACCATTTATAAACGGGCCGGGCTCAAGCCCGACACGTTTAATAAACGGTCCGGGTCGGGCCGGTCTATAAACGGTCGGTCCCGATCGGTTTAGCCGGTTCGGGCCACAAATTGACACCCCTAATCAGCACTATGCTCGGAGCTTCAGTGTTAATAGTATAAACTATTATTTAACCTAGAGGGAGTGAATATGTTAAACTGGTGAAATTTACCTTTTTTCGGATTGTTAGACTGATTGCGTGATTGTAGAGAAGTGTGGAATAAATAACAAACATAATCACACAAAGTGTATAAAGATTTATAATGGTTTGACTCAACTGAGTCTTGTCCATTCCTTACAAGATCCCCTTGAGAGGTATTCCTCTAGTTTTTTCCTTTCAATACAATAAGTGGACAAACTCTTTTAAAGATAAGAGGATTCGTATATCTCTTTACAAGTCAAGGGGCACCTTAAGAATCTCTTAAAGTTGAGAGGGACCTACACAAAACTAAGTACAATCTAGTCTTTGTTTACGCAGCCCAATCCTAGAGTTCAACTAACTCTTGAATAAAAAACAAAATACAAAGTAAAATGAGGTAAGATGTTATTTTACTTATTTATTTATTTATTTTGACAGGTAAGGAGGGAAGTAGGTAACAACCAGAAGACTCGAGCTCGAGACCTCCTGGTGAGCATGGGATTTTTACACACCACAGCATAGGATGTTACTTAGCATGACGAGCAAAATGAAATGCAAAATGAAAACACTTGCTACTTAAATCTTTCTTGAACAGTACTTGCCAATATAGAATAGTAGAAGAATTGTGGAAAACTTCTAGAGTTCCCTTGATATGTGTAGGAAAGTCAACGTGCTCAAACTCAATTGTGATATATCTTTTGTGACTTATGGTTCTCAAACTCAATTGTGAAGTATCTTTTGTGACTTATGGTTCTCAATCTCAATTGTGAAGTATCTTTTATGACTTATAGTTCTCAAACTCAATTGTGAAGTATTTTTGTGACTTATAGTTCACTTTATGCTTCCAATTGATAGGTACGTTGTATATTTAATGAGCTCATTAATTGTATTTCTAGGTGTGATTAGTGAATCAAAACAAGTAATTACTCTAATAATTACTAGGTGATCCGCTCAAGGTCTTGTCAACCGAATGCTACAACTGGTGGACTTCCGATCAGTTGATTCCTCTTCTGATTGCCTCTGGTTTCTAAGCGTGTCTACAGGTATGTGATCCGGGCCACCAGATCTCTTTCTGGATGAATCTTGATGACTTATTTACGGCTCTATTTCGCTGCCTGTATATGTCCATGCACTCAATCTTTTTTTTATGTAAAATGTCAACTCTTTAGGTCAATTTAACACGGTGGATGCCTTCTCAAGTCAACCCCAAGAAGTTAGCAAGTTGGCAAAGAACCTTTACCTCAGGAAACGTGTGGTTCTGAGTTCGACTTCTCTTTACCTCCTTGGGGCCACTAACACTGGGGTGTTTAGTGCTCTTCACTACCTCCGGGGTCAGTATCACGATACTCATCGTTAACAAAAAAAAAGGGATACCTTCTAGGGCCCATTTAGGCAACATCCTTGCCTGATTATGTCTATAATGCATGCATGATGAAATGTAGTGAGTGTGTACACTGAGTAGTGGTAGTGCGATCTTTTTTTGCAGCTCCTTACCTTATACTTCAACAACTCTTAAGTTACTTCCTACTTCTTGCTTGCTTCAACACTTGATTATCATAATGCGTGCATTATAGACATAAAATTAGAGGGTACCAGATGCAAAACCAGGGGCTGAAGAGCCTGTCAGCCCATCACCGGCAGGTGGGCAGCAAGGCCACCGGCCAGCCGCAAGGCATCTACGGATGGGTCATTTTCTACAGGTTCCTTGCCCAGCTTGAAACCCCTCTTATTGTGGCTTCTATTGTCTTCCTTGAGACTTCATCCTCTGCCCTATGTCCTCTATCATACAGTAGGGGTTCATCCCACACTACTGGAATAAAATTAAGGTCAACTCCCCCTAATTCAGCATGACACGTCATCCCAATTCATATACAAACTGTCCAAATTAGATTTCAGCAGTAGGCATGTGGACAGCCCATAATTTGAGTTTCCCAGCCACATTAGCCCCTCAGTTGGAGCTGGACAGCCATAGGAAACAGCTGGATCAGGCTCCAGCTCCAATTGAGTCTCAAATTGGGGAATTGAAGTCAATTAGAGAGAGGATTGAGAAGATAAAAAAAAAAAAAAAAAAACTCCAATTTCAGGTTCTAAAACCATGAATTGACAAATTAAGTGATCTAATATTAGAACCATCTAGTAATAGTCCATCTCCCATCTCATATTACTCAATCACAGCCATGCATGACAGTTGCCCGAATTTTAGGGCTCAACAGAGATGGGTCAAAGTAGGTCTGGGTCTCTGAACCCACTCTGAGCTGTAAATTTTCAACAACAGAGTTGGTGTTCAACTCTAGAAACCATTGTTGAACCCAATTTCCAATTTCATACAAACCCTGGCGTTCTACTACCAAACCAGCAACCCTACACTAAAATTAAATAGGAAAGAAACCTACCTACTGTGTACACTGGATCAAGTGATTCCAGAAAGCATGAGCAACCTCCCTTTCCTTTTTCCTTCTGTTGTATTAATATAAGTATTTAATTTATACAGAATATGGAGCTGATTCTAACCCGAGTTGTGCACATTCTCTAGGATTGATTCTTGGTTTGTTTTCTTCATCTAGCAATAGTGATCTGCTAAGGCTTTTGGAGAAAATGCATTGAGGGCCTGCAACTCTCCATCTATGTCGGCTCTGAAACCTTCTGGAGATCTTTCGAGGGTGGTGCAAGGAGGTGTGAATGCTAGTGGTGGGAAGGAAGAAGATACTTCTGTCAATGTTTTCAGAGATTCATGCTGGGAGAAAGGTGAGTCTTCTTTGGGGAAGAAGGATGGTGTTAATGGAGTTCCTTTTGCTTCTCTATTCTCATCAGATGTGTGGAGGATCAAGGAGGGGTTTCAAACTCAAGTTTATTGATCCAGTCATGATGGGTGACCAAAAGGTTGCTAATTGCCCTGGTGAAGTTGTTAGAGGACAGATTAGCAAATGGAATAATGCTCTTGTAGGGCATCTCCTAGGGAAGAGACCAACTTTTCATTACACTAAGGAGGTTCTTCTCAAGATGTGGAGGATTTCAGGCAATGTTGAGATTAATTTGCCTGAAAGTGGTGTTTTCGTATTCAGATTTAACTTGCAAGAGGATAGAGATAAAGTCTTGGAAGGAGGACTGTGGTATGTTCAGCGTAGGCCCTTGTTCTCCGCTCTTGGAGTAAAGAGATATCCTTGGGGCAAATCACTTTTATCTTCTATTCCGGTGTGGGTAACTTTACCCTATCTTCCTTCTCAATTCTGGACTCTAGAGGCTTTGAGTGCAATTGGGAGTGTTATTGGGCATCCAATATCATTAGATGTGAGGACTAAGACATTAGAGAGATTGTCTTATGCAAGATTGTGCGTTGAAGTTAATGCCTCTGAACAACTCCCTTCAACTGTAGCAATTAAAGATGAAGAGGGTCGCATATTTAAACAAGAGATCATGTATGATTGGAAGCTAACCAAATGCTCTGCATGCAAGGTCTTTGGCCATTCGCTGGAACAATATGGTGAAACTCCGGTGGCCAAGCATAATCGGAAAACTAAGCCAGTGTGGAGGAAGAAGGATGATGGTGTAGAGCCTACACTGCCAGCTGAGAAAGAAGAACCTTCTTTGCATAAAAGTGGTGTCTTGAGTAAGGCAGCCGATTCTACATTTACTCAGAATTCAATTTCGAATTTGAATTTTGAAAATAGGGGAGTAGATGAGGAGGAATTTTTTTGCTGGCAGCTTTAGGGGCAATTTGATTCCATACATAGAGGAATCGTTTACCCATGTCAATGCTTTTACTATTCTTCACGGGTTGACCGAAGAGGTTCCAATTTCTATTTCTAAATAATCATTGGCTGAGAATGAGGAAGAGGAGATAATTGAGGAGGATGTTATGGAATGTCAGGATAATGATGAGGTGGATGCTGCCTTCAAGTTGGCTTATTCTAACGTTTTGGCTTTTGAGGAGGAGAATTATTTGAAGTGCAATAAGGATATTATGTTGGTTAGTAAGGTGGAGTTTTTGGAGGAAGGTGAGGTGGCAATTAGTCCATCTAGAATTGGAGTAAGTCATGGAGTTGTTATGGGTAGAATTTCAAACGGGGAGGACTTTCTTCTTCAAGATACGGTGGATGTGTCTTTGAATGGCAGGAGGGAATCTAGTGATTCGGTCAAGGGGGACAAAATGAAGGTTGATGGCGATTTTATAGGGGAGATAGCTCTTGGTTCGAACTCCACATCTTCTAAGGAGCCGAATGAAAAGAGAAAGGAACTGATTGGGATTGATTGTCAATCAAATCCTATTTTTTCTCTTAATTTGGAGGATATTATTAGTAAGAATTCAAATTCAAATTATAGAGGGGCTGAGATCGTGGAAAACACCAAGGGACGAGATTTATGCTCCAATGTGAATCTTATCTAAGATTCTCTTGTTATTGAGGATCACTTGGATGATGAAGGGGCAAAGTCAACTTTCTTTAAGCATAAGGGGGATGACTCAGCCAAGGAAATCCCTTATATCAACCCCTTGGCCACTGTTTTGACTTCCTCCCAAATTCTGGTTGAGAATATTCCTAAGAGAGGTATGCTTCATATTCCTGTCATTTCTTCCTCTTCTGATATCTTAAGCCCTAGTAAGGTTCGGCCTTTAGAGGGGACAAAAGGGGAGGACCTATTCAGCCTAAGAAGATGTCTTTGCAAGCCAAGAGAGTTGAAGTATCTTCCTCTTTTCACGAAAATCAGGTTGAATGGGGGTCTTAAGTGTGGAGCCAGGAAGGCTATGGGGAATCATTCTAAACATGATTCTTGATGAATTTTCTATGCTGGAATATTAGGGGTTTAAATGCCCCGGAGAAACAATAAAAAATTTAAGATGGGTATTATTCTTGACACCAAGGTTAGAAAGGATAAAATCCCCCCCCCCCCCCCCATTTTTCATTCTCTAAAAGCTAGTTGGTCTTTCCTGCATAATTGTCAAGCTGATATCCCTACAAAAATCTGGGTGGGATGGGATAATACTCACCTCCAGGTTCAGGAAGTTAAGACTACTACCCAATTAGTGCACTTAAAGGTTAAATTAAAGGGCTCGAGTATGGATTTTTGTTGTAATGCAGTGTATGCCAGTAATGGGGTTGATGATAGAAGGGACCTTTGAAAGGATATTATAAATTTATCACATGGAATTTCTCTACATGAGGATTACTTGGAGATTTTAATGTTGTTCGTAATCAGCATGAAAAAGGGGGGGGGGGGGGAGCCTATTAGAAAAATTCCTGTTGATGAATTTAATAATTGCCTCTTCCAGTCTGATTTATTGGATTTAAAGTGGAAGAGAGAATTGTTCACTTGGAGTAATGGAAAGGGAGGGCAAGGCAGAGTTTCATGTAAATTGGATAGAGTGTTATGCAATAATACTTGGATTGATCAATTCAAATATTCTGAAGCCAAGTTCTTGTGTCCAGGAATTTCAGACTATAGTCCTATCCATTTGTCTATTCTTGATGATAAGAATTATGGGCCTAAACCTTTCAGGTTTTTTGACACTTGAATAACCCATCAAGATTATGAGAATGTTGTGAAGAAAGGGTGGAGCTATCCGGTAAATGGCAATTTAAATCATTTGCTTAAATTTGCAGCTAAGCTAAAAAATATTAAACTTGAGCTCAAAGCTTGGAATAATGACAAATTTGCTGATGTGTTAAGGCTGTTAAGGAAGCTAAAGGGAATCTTTTTGATATTCAGGACAAGGTATCAGCTGTTCCAGATGACCCATCTCTTGTTATCTTGGAGAAAGAAGCAAACAATGGGTTGTGGGAAGCTTTGAAGGTGGAGGAGAGCCTTCTTAAGGAGAAATCAAGGGTTAAATAACTGCAACTTAGGGATAGTAATAACATTTTTTTTCATTCAGCTATGAGAAGCAGGCAGCATAGGAATGAAAGGAGAGATGCGGTTGTGGTGGATGACCCAAATCTAATAAAGAAGGAGGCTGTGGAATTTTATAAAAATCTTTTTGGAATGGATTTGGTAGATGATGGCTTTTGTCCTAACAATATTCCCCTTCAAGGAGTTTTACCTAACAAGCAACAGTGGATGCTAGAGAAGGATGTCTCAAATGAAGAAATTAGAAAGGTGGTGTTTGTCATGAAAGATTCCAAAACTCTTGGTCTAGATGGGTTTAGTTCTGGATTCTTTAAAAATTCATGGGAAATACTGGGAGAGGATTTATCTCTGGTATTGAAATGGTTTTTTAGAAGATCTATCATGCCAAATTCCATAAATCATCCTTTCATCAACCTCATCTCGAAGTCTGGAGATCTTTCTTCCTTTGCTGGATTTAGGCCTATTGCTCTTTGCAATGTCATATACAAGATTATTAGAAAGATCATTGCTAATAGGTTACAGGAGGTTATTGGTGATGTGGTAAGCGAAGACTTTCATTAAAGAAAGATTGATGCTGACAACATTTTGATTTGTCATGATATAGTTCGTGGTATTGAGAAGAAGAAATTATCTCCAACAGCTATCTAGAAGATTGATCTTCACAAGGCCTATGATTCTCTTTGTCGAAATTTCTCTTGGAGATCATGGAAATGATAGGATTCCCTTCTAAGATTCTTGGATGGATTAGAACTTGTGTTAACTCCCCTTTTTTCTCTATCCTTGTGAATGGGAGTCCAACATATAACTTTGTTGGAAGAGGAGGGGTATCAAGCAAGGGGATCCTCTCTCTCCATACCTGTTTACCATGGCTATGAAAGGTTTCTCTGGAGTTATGAGAAGACTGAAAGTGGATGCGCAAATCTCTCTCATTCTAAAGTGCAAGAAAAGTCACCTTTCCCATCTCATCTTTTCCAATGACCTCATGATTTGTGAAGGCGGTTGGTGACTCAGTCACTGGTAGTTTGGGGGCTCTAGATGAGTTTGCTTCCTACTCTGGGTTGCATCTCAATAAAGTTACGTCCTCTATTATTTCAGGGGGCCTTACTCATTCTAGCAGAATGCAACTTCTGGAATTAACGGGTTTTAAGGATACCAAATTACCAATTGAAGGTCAACTTATTTTAGGAAAATTGAAAATAGTGGACTGCTCTCCAATCTTGAACCTAGTTCATAGGAAGCTTGAAGGATGGAAAGCCAAATTCCTATCCTATGTGGGGAGGCTCTAGCTTATATCCTCTATTCTTCAAGGCTGCTATATCTATTGGTCAAGCATCTTCAGGCTCCCGGGTAATGTCATTTCTAAATTGGAATCTATTTTTTCCAATTTCCTTTAGTCTGGCCCTTCTCTTGAGAGGATATTTCACTATATCTCCTGGGATGCTATCTGCAAACCAAAACATAAAGGAGGCCTTGGCCTCAACTGCATTAAGGAGATGAATGTTGCCAGAATTATGAAGCAAATTTGGTGGATTGCCTCTCAAAAAACAACATTTAGGTCAATTGGATCTATACTAGAAATCTAGAAAATGATTCCATTTGGATTGTAAGACCTTCCTCAAATCCTTCTTGGGTTTGGAGGAAAATTATTAACTACAGAGATATTATGGAGCCTCATGTGCACCACCTCATTGGTAATGGTAGATTGACAAACCTTTGGTTAGATAATTGGCACCCTTCTGGTATTCTTATGAAGAGATTTGGAGATAGAATTTGATATGATGCTGGATCCCCTAGATTAGCTAAGGTAGTTGATATTCTAAGGGAAGGAGAGTGGCATCCTAGTCTACCTACTTCTATGGAGCTTATGGAGACTTGGGGAACTCTTCCTAATATCCACAAGCTTCCTTATGCTGATAGGGATATGGTGGTATGGAAAGGACACTCTTCAGGATCCTTTTCCACCAAATTAGGTTGGGATATTGTGTGGAATCATGCATCTAAGATTGAGTGGATGGATGTTGTGTGGTTCAATGAAAATATTCCTAGACACTCTATTACTACTTGGTGATATTTGGTGAATGCCCTTCCCACAGAAGATAACTTTATAAAGCATGCTGTTGGAGTTTCTCCAAACTGTGTTTTTTTCTTGGGCTGGTATGGAAGATAGGAGCCATCTTTTCTTTGAGTGTCCTTTGACCACTAATCTTTGGAATGAGATTCTATCATTATGCTCTCAACATGGGAGACCTCATGGCTAAATAAAAGGACACTGCAGTTTGGTTAATATGAGTTCAATAATGATGACCCTTTAAAAAGTGTTGGAAGATTGGATTTTTATGCAACTATTCAGCATGTTTGGCAAGAGAGGAACTTTAGAATTTTCAAAAATAAATTGAAAACAAGGATCCAAATCCTATATGCTATTGTCGAAGATGTCAAAAGCAAATGTGCGGGCCTCTACTTTTCAGGTGTTTCTACTCTTAGAAATCAGTACTTAGTGGAAAAATGGAAGATTGACATGAAGTGGATAGTGAAGATCCCAAGGGCTTGCTCTTGGTTTAATCCACCAATCTCTATGGTAGCCTTGCATTGTGATGGATCCCTAAAACTGGATAAGGGTTATTATGGAGGAATCATCAAGGATAACAAAGGGGAACCCATTTTAGCTTATGCTAGTATAGAGGATTTTGCTTCAGTACTTCACATGGAGTTACTAGCTATCTTCAGAGGCATAACTCTATGTATTGAGAAGAACTTTACAAAGGTTTCAATCAGGTCAGATTCAAAGCTTGCAGTGGACATGTTTAATGGAGTGATCCAAGGCCCTTGGGATACTCAAGTTATTAAGAGAAGGATTTTGCAGTTGACTAACTCTTTTGCCTTAATAGAGTTCAAGCATGTTTTGATGGAATTAAATAAGTTAGCAGACTACATGGCTTCTCTTGGACCTCCAATTGAAGAAATCCTGATTATGCCTACTGAGTTCCCTAATGATCTGAAGATGTTTGTGGAAGAGGATGCAACCAACATAGTGTATTACAGAGTCTAAAGTGCATTTTCTATGATTATTATAATTTTCTTTTTCTTAGCAAGGCATGTCCTGCTTGTACTGGGAATTCCCTAACCTTTCTCTAGGTCTCTCCTAAGAAGGTAACAAGAATTGGCTATTTTCTGTACTCTATCTTTTTTTCCTCTTTCAGTACAAATATACAACTTATCGAAAAAAAAATATTTAATTTATATTATAAAAGAAAGTTTCAAAATTATGACATTTCCCATTGTTTTACTTTTACCTTTACTTTTACTTTTGGGTTTTTAGCTCAAAAGTGTTGGAGGGAAGTTTTGAATGGAAAATTCAAAACATAAAAGCAAAAGCCAAAGACTTGTCCTTTAGGACAAGTTGTTTAGTCCCACATTGAATAAGAGGAGTGGAAATGCAGGTATATCTAGACTTCTTACTTAAGGGTGCAAGCCCTTTGGAGAGGAACTCTCCCACTTCTCATGTGTGTGGAGGTGCTTGGGTGCTTTTGAATCGCGTGCTGACCGGCCGTGGCAGAGGTCGAGGTCGGGTTTGGGTGTGGGTGTGGGTGTTGGTCAAAGGATTCTTATCTTTTTACACCACACACCAATTTTGAATTTTTAAATTCAAATATGTATAGGTATGTAGATACCCACCCATACGTACAGGGATGTGTTCATACATAGATAGGTCTATATGAATACAAAGAGGTGTCTATACATGGACAGGTGACTTTGTACTGTGTAAAGGTAGCACCCATATGAACATCTATATACATAGTATTTTGTCTATGACAATACATTTTTAAGGATACACACTCTCTCTCTCCCTCTCTTCCTTCTCTGTTTTGAATGTTGCATAAAACAGTGTCACAAAACCTGCTTAGTGAGCCTAGCCTTTCTCTCCCAAAGGATCAGAGTTTGTGTACAATCAGACAAAGATCAGAGGTTGTTTTATCTTGGAGGTAAAATGCAAGAATCCCCAATTGTACTTCTGTAGGGTGCGTTCAGACCTTAAGGAGAGTATCACCTTCTGATACGACTCAACCTACTCTGGTTCGTGGTTCGTTTGCTTCAACATCAGTGATGGTCTGCTATATAATTTGTCTTCTACACTATTGAAATACTTCCATCTATATAGCGGTCTCATATGGATATTCTTTCATAACACCTTCGCCTTCTTCTTCTTATCTTCTCTTCTTCTTCTTCTTCTACTCCTTCTCTCCTTGCTATGGCAACATGCAAAGTGTAACTGAATGATACATGAATTGAGGTTATATACAACCCTAAGTCAGTTTGGTCGGGCTAGGGAAAATGTTAAATTACATTAATATGTAATTTCCAGCTCATGGTCCCACTATACCCATGCATGTATACACAGCTCTAAGGTCAGTATACATAGCACATGAACTCCAATACACTAAGCATAGGGTGCACTATTGTAGGGAAGTCCTGCATAGGATTAATGCACTCCACCACTGCAAGCTTGTGGATACTTGCGGTGGCCGTTGCTAAACTGGAAACGCTTTTTAGTCTTTGTGTCTATCCACAGTGGGCAATGTACCTTGGTTACTTACCTCTAATTTCTCTGGTCATGGAAAGCCTTCCAATAAAACTGGCATGAGGTGCACTGACAAGTGTGGTCATCCTTGGCCTCCATGCACTCCACCACTGCCAACCAACCAATAGTGGAGCTTTTCAAGTCCAGTTCCTTGTCTGATTAACGGAAATAATAGATGTGTTAGACCAGGGTATTACCAACTACCTATTGGGTCCTTGGTAGGCCTAGTACAAAATCCATACTGAGGTCCTCCCAAAAATCCTTTGGCATCAACAATGGCATGTACAACTATGTATTTTTACTCTATCCATTTTCCATTTGAGACGCTAGCATTTCCTTAAGATGGTTGCAACATCATTGTTCAATTGTGGTTAATAGTAGCTTTCTTCGATACTCGCAGCCACCATGTAGGTCTTAGATCTCATTTTCTTGCAAGGATATATATGGGATGAAGAGCTGGTTCACTTTGAACATATAGTCATCTACCATATAAAAGTCCCTTATAATTTTATTTTATAGACACTTCTCCTAGGGTTAGCAAAGTCTTCATCTGCCTCATATAGCTCCTTCATGCAATTAAGCCTGACAACCTCACTTCTTAATGTAATCAAAAGAGTAATGTAGACACCCAATTTTGTCACCCTCCCCTGGCTATGATGATTTATGGATCGTGGATGCGATCTCTCACTTCTGATCGACAGAGGTGACAATTAACTAAGGTAACCCAACCCTAAAAATCCCATGCGATAGAAAAAAGGGCCCAATTATAACTTTTTATATAAAAGGAATTCGGTCCTAGATGACCATACAGATGTATAGTACTCGGAATCACGATTCCAACGATGTATGGTAGGTCAAAATTGGACCATCGGTTCTCCCGCAACCATTCCCAGAAGTTACTCTATAAGCACCAAAACCCTACCCATGCAAGCCCCCACACCTTGCCTTGAGTGCCCAAACCCCGCCCATGCAAACCCCCACACATTTCCTTGAGTTCCCAAACCCCGCCCACACATGCACCAACCTTGCCCTACATTGTGCATCCCCGCACACCTTTCGGTTTCAAGAGTCCCAACACCCCTGCATGAGCCCCGGCTCCCCCTCTGTCAAAACCCTGTATGCACTGGCCCGATGCCCCCGTTGAGCCTTGGAGCCCCCTGTTGGATCCCCGATGCACCCGCTGAGGCCTTGACGCCCTGATCGAGCCCCAGTGCCTCCGTTGGTGATCGAAATCCTTATTTCGATGATCGAATTTGTGAAGAAATTATTTCTTCACCCACTTGTGTATTCTGCATTGCCCCGCTAGCGTACACTACACTGTGACCCCCCATTGTCTCAAAAATGCATCTTTTCATCTCATTGGCCCAAGAAAGTATCTCTACACCTCATTGGCCAAAGAAATTCACCCTTCACCCTATTAGTCCAAAAATTCATTTTGTAACCCATTGGCCAAGGAAATTCCACTTTCCTCCCCATTGGTTTAAAAAATCTATAAATACCCCCCTCCCTTTGGTTTTACACACTTAAGCCTCCTAGTGAACACCCCTTGTAGAGAAGCTCTGCCCTCTCTCCTCCCCTCCCCCCTTGAGGTTCTTCAAGTCTTCGGAGAGATCTTCATAAGATCCGAAGTGTTCTTTGGATCTTCGAAGTTTTCTTCAGGCCTTCAAAGTTCTTCAATTATTTATTTTTTTTGAGTGAGCATTTTGTGTAGGAGAAACTTTGCCTTAGTCCCCCCTTTGAGGTTCTTCAAGTCTTCGAAGTTCCTCAATCATTTAAGTTTCATCAAGCCCTCCTATAGCCTATTCTTAGAGAAAGCTCTACCAGAGTGCCACCTCAGCCTAGCCCTCCCATAGTCTTTTCCTAGAAGAAGCTCTGCTAGAATGCCACCTCAGCCTAACCCTCCCATATATACCCAGCGGAAGCTTTGCCGGAGTACCACCTCAGCCTAGCCCTCCCATAACCTATTCCTACAGAAAGCTCTATTGGAGTGCCACCTCTGCTTAACCCTCCTATATCCTATCCCCAGTGGAAGTTCTATTGAAGTGCCACCTCAGTCAAAATCCGAAACTAGCCCATCCTTAGCGGAAGCTTTGCCAAATTGACACCTCAATCTAAGTCTGAAAGTAACCATTCCTAGCTAAAACTTTATTCGAATATTACCACAATCAGCATCTCTTGAAAAAGGAAGTTGGAAGTCAAGACCATCTTCCCCTGAGCTAGGAGAATTCATAAGAAAGTTTATGCCAACACTAATCGGGGGTCCATCCCTCTTGAGTCGAAACAGGGGTCAGGGTTAGGTATAACTTCTCACCCAAATTAGCATAATGTAGACTTCATACTGACCTTGTTTTACTGTACATAATTATTTAACTTCAGTTAATTAATATATGTGTGATAACTTAGCCATACATGTAGAATAGGAATAATTATGAAAAATGTTCGTTCTTAAGCATCTAGTAGGAAGACATATTGAATCGGGTAGATTGGGTGCCTAATGCCTTCCCAACTCTATAACTTAACACATATCTAAAATCTCTGGACCAGTTCAACTTCCGAGCCCTTTTCTCAAGAATTGGGCCCACCCCTGGGTCCTAGGCCCATAATCCTAGGTGGTGACTCCAAACCCTTTTGTATGATCCCAATCCGCCATATTGAACCATCATCGAATCCCCATCTCAATGATGATCTTTACATTCCTACGAAATAGGCCTCCATATATCTCCGAGAGGCGGTATGGCAGTGCGGGGCCTCTAGGTAAGCACACATGACACACCCCTCCCTAAGAAAGAGAAAGAGAGGAGAGAGGGCCGAATGCAAGTCTTTTTTCCCCCAAGGTAAGAGAATCTCCAGCCGCTACTCTCACAGTGGCGACTCCACTGGGGACATGTCAAGCTTCCGACATTAGATGCTACCATTAAATGCAAGAACATTTTCCACCACATATATTTGAAAATTTGTTTGGCTAACCCCATATATGTAATTGTATTCGCTAACCACATCATGCATTGTGCTCCAAGTGAAATCATTTGGCAAGGGACTCCCTATCATGCCCACACCCTCGGAGAGGTCAGTAAATATTATGGAGAGTACTTTGAGAGCAAATGGTAGTTGCTTCCTATACAAGGGTGTGAAGTATTATTAAATGACGAAGATGTTCGTATTTATCCCAGCAACCTCAGGGAGGTCCGTGCACTTTATGACATTCTGAGATCGAATAGTGATAGTCTCGTATTACACTTTTACAGACAATCACTTACGGTTCCACCACCCCATGGCCAGTTGCTTAACCTAGTGTGTAGTTATGAGTAATGGGCAAGGAAGTCACCCCCTTGATCTCATACCATTGGTTATATCAAAAGGATCACGTACCTTGCATACATAGATCCTGTCAAGGAAGCCTTGTAGGTCCTATTGCATCCACTGCATACTCACATCATGTAGGAAATAAATGGAGAACGCTAGGAACACCACAAGCTGATCTATAGAATGTATTTGAGGTCTTGAAAAGGAATCTTCCTATAATGCATTATAGTCATAAAGAAATGCTCTCCTAAGTTGGTTTTAGATAAAAGGTGTCCTTCCTCCATAGAAATGAAAATATGGATGATTTCGTATATGTGACTCTGGGGTGATTCCCTTTTAGGTCCTGTAAAATGCCAAATTATCTAAATGACCCAAGAAAACTAGGAGGAAGGCCACTTAGTGGGGTAAGATAAAGGAAAACATGACTTTATTGGCGGAGAATATCTTAAGGAATATTTTGGTCTAGCCATTTGTGTGAATCTCCCACCTATAACATCGAGTGGACTAGGGGCATCAACCCCTATCCACTCCTTATTATTGAGTGGACTAAATATTGGATGAATCATTGGTTGACAATTGAGTGGACGAAGGAACAAAGGTTTGGGAATACAAGAATCCTAAAATAAGCCACTTTTGGTTCAGGCACAATTCCACAACTCAATTATTCTCTGCGGTCTATCTAGACATGTCAGGGTAACCGTTAACTCATTTAAGTCCAGTGTCACCTCCATCGTCTCTCTGAGACTGCCTGCTTCCAAGTGATTACAGTCCAGTTCACATGGATCCACACAACTATGAATCACCTGAACAAGCATGGGTCCACCCCGTAGAGACCTTGCAGACAGAAATGGTCGAGGTCAAGAGAGGATTAGCCTAGATATTCCACATGCTCCAAAACCCTCCCAGGACTGATACCAAGATCGAACCGGCGTCAACTATACGAGAGTTGAAACTGAACGGAGCTATGGCTTATTGTGGGAATTCTTCTCCAATTAACTCAGGAGAATCGGCGCAAGTCAGGCCAACTGGTCAACAAGGAGTTTCACCTACTCATCCGAATGGTCAATGAGGAACCTATTGCCAAATCCCTCTGCCCAGAGTTGTATTGAAGATGAGGAAGAGGAATTTACGGTGCATGTCCAAATGGAACCTCCGGAGACAGAGAAAGAAAGAAAACTCAGAGGGCAATTGGAAAAGTTAGAAATTTGATCCAAATAGGAAAGAGTTTAAAAAGTTAAGTGGTGGATTCTGATGAGATGAAATTCTTTTCTGGGGCAAGAATCCCCAAGATGTTTATATGGCAGACCGATAGATTTGACGAGTCAGGGGATCCCAAGGCTCATCTTAAAGTCTTCCTCAGCATCACCAAATCATGGCAACTTGCTGACAACCAGATGGGACAAGCCTTTATGTTAACCTTATTAGAATCAGCACTGAGATGGCTCATGCAGTTGGAGTCTGCCCAAACCTAGAATTGGATAACAGTGGTGAAAGCCTTCACCAAGCAATACTCAAACACCGAAGTAGATGTGAAGCGTCGAGAACTTGAGATGTTGAAATAGTAGCCCAAAGAAGGATTCACCACCTTCCTAATGAGATTTAGAGATAAGGCCACCAAGATGGCAAATCGAGCCTCTGAAGCAAAGCAAGTAGAAATGTTGATTGAAAACCTGTCTAAGCCTTATTATGGTGTTCTCTACTACCAACATCTGCAGACTTTTGATGCCTTGATAGCCACATGTACACATGTGGAAAACAGAATCCTAAGGGATGCCCAGTATTAAGGGTCCTCTTAAGATGTGGGAAAGAACACTAGAGTTGGATGAAGAAAGGGTCCCAAAACCAATATGGTAGGTGCGGTCCAACAAAAAGGGTGAATAGCCCAAACTACGCTAGACCTGATTCCTCTCAAGGGATACGTAGGCAACTTGACGTGTGCAAGTGCAGTCTCAACAATCTTAAGGCAATATGTTGGTTCCTAGATTAATAATCAAGGTATCTAAAAAGATCATCATAGCTTGTGTCCCCCAAGAATCGTCATTTGGCATACAAGGCCATTAGGTATCGGTCATTCACCTATGGTCCTCCAAATTCTTATCCAGAATTTCACCCCCAAAGTCGCCACGTGGCACCAATATATCAAAGTCAGTTCATTCTCCATCCTTTATTAGTTAAAGAAAAAGAGAGTTTGATGCAACAGTAGTAAATTTTTGGTTGTATCAATAGCTAATGAGTGATACTTTGGTAAATCATCACGTCTCCTCTTTGTTTGTGATGACTGCAGGAAAAATCATGAACTCTTTTGATGAAACATTGAGAAAATGGACCTTGGACATAAACATAATGGCACCAGGACTGCTAGAATCTATGAATATATCAATGCTCAGTCAGATTGGGTGTGTAGAATTACATCACAATTTACTTCGATAGGTGCCTCAACACTGGGATACCAATCTTCACGTATTTCAGTTTGGTTTGGTTGAGATCTGCCCAACTCTCTAAGAATTCCGGGTTTGTATGCTATCTTCACCTAAAGGCAAATTGATTTAATCATCTTTGAAGAAAGACTACTCAGAAGAAATTCAGGACTTCTTTGGATGGGAAAAGGAGGAAGTGAAGTAGTTTGTTAGATATGGGAAGATCGACATTCTGAAGGTGACCAAGATCTTCATTCAGTATCTATCACTGGGAGGAATCCATCAGTAAATATCACAGGATGCTTATCTACTTTGCATAATAGCTTGCTATGTTCTTCGAACTCCTAGATGTGGTGCACCACTTATTTTGATAAAAGTGGTAAAGCAATTGAAGGAAGGAGGTGATATCATCCCCACAGTCCTTGCAGAGACACTTAAAGGGTTTGATGACATGAGCCATGGCCATAGATTTGGACTTGATCATTATCAATGAAGTCCTGCTATTTTTCAACTTTGGTTACTTGAAAAACTGAAGCTAATCAGGCTGTTAAATGGATGCCAACTCAAAGCTCTATGTTACCAAGATAAGAGGGAAGCCCTGAAATTCAAACTCATCGCTGATTGGGAAGAGTACCTACAAGGAAGAACTGCACAAGATATTGCATAGAAATGCCCAGGGAAGCCACAAGAAGATTTTCTAATGAGACCTATGGATGCAACTATGTTAGGTTGATGCACTTAACTCACACGTCCTTTTACTTGCCTACTTACATCAGCCAACAGTATGGACTGAAAGCAAAGGACCCAGAGGAGTTAGTGAAACTTCTACCCAACCTAAGAACTGTCTCCCTATATCATTACCTACCTATCTTATTTATGGTAGGAAAGTTATTTTCATATAATTCAATTGGTAGTGATGTGAGGTGATATTTGAATTTTCGTGTTATTCCGATTATTCTAATGAAGACTTGAGTTGTGGAATTAATTGTGCCTAAAAATTCAAGATTTTTAAATAAAGGAGATTTTTTTTATGCTAAAAATAGATTTCCATCTATAAAATGCCAAGTCTGGCAAACAAAATATAATTATATATATATATAATAAGAATAAATATGGGGAGGGAAAAAAGAAAAAGAAAAAGATATACATATGCTGGTGTTTACAGGAACTACAAGAATAGATCCCTAAGAACCAAAATCCTCATCTGATCTATACTCGAGGTCATCCTCATGGAACATCGAGGAGCTAGCATGTGTCAATCTCGAGCTCGCCATCCTCTGAGTAAGATCCTGAATCTATTTGTGCTGTGGGGCAATCTATTGTTGGCAAGAGTTGACTTAGCTCCTTAAGGCAGTATTCTCTTCTTCCTGGGAAATATAAGGAATGGTCAAGAAAAAGAGTAATAAAGAAGAAGGACAAGTTTAGAAAAAAGATGATACCTTATCAAGCACCACCTCACACAAACTCTGGTGCATACTCCAAATCTCGGCATAGGCCTCCGGAGATACCTGATGAAGACCATGTCAGTCAAAAGTAATCAAAAGCCAATCAAATGAGAAGTGGTTGGATACTCACACAATCATATGGAATGGGCAGCCCAAGAGAAGCATCTCTATCTAGTCTACGCTCCAGGAGATGAAGGATACTGGGATGGGCTGCATTGGGATAAGACCAACCCGGTAAACCATGAAAGGGGATAGTGGCCATCCTTAGAGATCCACCTACAATAGTAGAAGGCCCAGCTTGGGAAGGATCAAGAACATCCATTTATGGCCGAATAGAAGAAAGGGCCTCATGCTATGTCCTTCGCTGAAGGAACATCAATCAAAGCAAAAGAAAAAAAAAATGGATTTGAAGTATAAAAAGGACATTCGAGAAGAGAAACATACCACTGGGCCTCTAGAACCAAAAGGAATACAGACTGTCTCTTCCTCAAGGAAGGTCTCATAATCCCTGTTCCGATCTAGGAGGGAGTTGTCCCACATTCCTTCAGTCAATCTCTCAATCTGATCCATAGGGATGCACTTTGGGTGATGGGTGGTGGATGGAGGAAGACAAGGAGGGAAGCGCATGTCAGAATCGAACCACTGGAAGGTGACCCGCTCTCCCAAATACCAGGTGTGGCCCCAGATACCCCTGAACAGAACTCGGTTCTCTGTCAAGTGCTTGGGCTGAGCTTGGGCTGAGTGGCTTCGCCAAGGTCAGGAAACCTAAGATGCCGAAATGGCCTCCAATTAACTTGCAAGTTCGGAAGAAGTAAGTACAACAAAAGACATAGGGAAATTCAATGCCAAACATGACTTACCTTTGTAAGCCCATTCAAAAGAGAATGAGCAGTGGCCCCTGGAGGATGGCGGTGGCCCCTAAGTACCTGACCATTTCCTTATCTCATGGCTACGGGGAAGAACGATGCTTGAGGATCCTTCAGTATGGTGGCCATAATCTCCAAGTGTTCATAACACTAGGGCTGAATTGAAAAGTCAAAGTAAGGAGGTGCAATCAAATGAAAGGAAATGTGTGTAGGGATAAGAAGTTACCTAGAGAATGTAGCCCACTCCCTTGAGGCCCTAATCTCCATATGATAAAAGGTCAAGGGCCTGTAACAAAGTAAGTGTAAGTGGCCCCACCCCAATCCAAATTGTCTACCTCCCAAAGGTTTCGGAAGAGAATAGCCATGGGATATCCACCCCACCTCGAAGGTCGCTAAAAAGACATTGATCCATAGTAAATAGAAGGAAAGAACGGGTCACTTGCATAATGTTACCAGGGTTCACCCCTAGGCCAATCCTCCACCAACAGGCACTGATCTCGCCTAGGCGAACATGTTTCTGATCATCCTGGATGTCGACGCCCATCAACTCTATGAACTCCCTAGTTTTCAGAGTCTCAGGAAGGTTTAGGGGCCTCTCCCCAAATGGTATGCCTCTCAAGTCATGGAAGCACAAGTGCATGATGGCAATCTCGCCTATAAGGAGATATAAAGAGTGAGTACTCGGCCACCACCACTCAATCAGCCCTCCTGCCAATGCCTGACTAAACTTTCTGGTCTCCAGTGAGACTAATCTGCTCAAGTAAGATGAATCAACTATCTCCTTGACCTTGTAAGGAAGCACTTTGTACCAATCTCGGGCCAAATTTGGATGACCATATCTGGCCAATGCAGGTACTCCCCCATTGAACCTCTAAAATAAAAAATAAAAAAATAAATTAAAAAGATAAATTGAAAAAATAACAAAAATAATGAATAAATAAAGAGAAATGAGTAAAATGCAAAGACTCACCCATGTGCCCCATACGGAGTTGCATATGTGATCCTGAGTCCTCTGGAGCGTCTGTCCGGTATACCAATCCACGAGACCCTCCTCCCCCTAAGATGAAGTACCGCAACTCTTCGCGCCATCTAGCCGGATTCCTCTGCGAGTCCTTCTCTTTTTTCTCTCGGCCCCTTGAAGTTTCACAAATTGTAAAAAAACCCAAAATGATTTCAAATTCTCAAAATGGCTCCTTCCTCAAGAACTTTGAAGATCTTCAAAGAGAGGATAAGGGGGTGTTTGGTTCGGTAAATCTTTGGGATGACATTCTTTAGAATGATAATTCTTAATTTTTGGAGTTGTTTGGTTCCACTAGGATGACCCTCATAAGTGAGCACCCTACTTCCCATGAATGACCATATTACAAAGGATGTGTTCCAAATCTGAGTTTACCTCAACACTTAAAACTCAGATTTGAGCAACCTTTTTACCACCTAGTATAAAAGGAGAAAGTGGAAAGAAATTCTCTACGGAAGCCAATATCTCAACCCGCGAGAAACATGTACTAGCCTCAAGACAACCAAACGATTTTTCGAAAAGAAACATAATTCAGAAGAATGTCTATCAAAAGATTGACATTCATATCCGATACATACACCACTTGATTTACCGAACCAAACACCCCCTAAAGAACTTCAAAAAAAACTTGAAGATCTTCAAACAGAAATTTAAAGAAACCCAACAAAATGCAAAGAACTTCGAATCTTCAAGAAAATGCAAAAACCCATGCTCACCCACTCACAAATCGTTCCCAACTCTGAAAAATTGGAATAAGAAATGAGCAAGAAGGGGGGACCATTTTTTATGGTTAAAAAATTCGTTTTCCAATATATATATATATATATCATTTTTGAGATTCCAATTCCAATGTGTAACTCAAAGATTCTTGCCACAAAATACAAAATTCAAAGTAAAATCATGTGGTAAGTAAAATTCACATCACACTCATGTGGAAGGTAAAAATCAAATTCAAGTGGAAAGTAAAATTCAAAGTAAATTCATGTGGTAGATAAAATTTACATCACATTTTTTTGGAAGGTGAAAATCAAATTCAAGTGGAATGTGAAATTCAAAGCAAATTTATGAGGTAAATAAAATTTACATCACATTCATGTGGAAGGTAAAAGTCAAATGGAAAATAAAATTCAAAATTATATTCATGTGTAAGGCAAAAATCCAAATACAACTAAATTCATGTCACTCTCATAAAAAGCAAGATTCAAATCAAATCAAAAGCAAATCATGATTCCAATCCAAAGGTTCAAATTCAAGAATCCCAATCAAAGTACAAAAGTAAAAATCAAGAAAAGAAAGAATCTCATTGAACCGGCCCTAGGTGGCCCAATTTCATTGAACCAGCCCCAGGTGTCCCAATCTCATTGAACCGGCCCCAGGAGGCCCAATCTCTTTGAATCGACCCCAAGTGGCCCGATCTCATTGATCAATTCCAAGGACTGGTGGAAGGAAGCCTAGCCTAGGAAGAACATTTTTAAGCACTAACATCTTCTGTAGAGAGGGCTCAAATCTCTACAAATGATGGATCAATTAGGGAGGGCTCAAATCTCTACAAATGATGGATCAAGGGCATTTTCAAGCACTAACATCTCCTATAGGGAGGGCTCAAATCTCTGCAAATCTTCTGCAGGGAGGGCTCAAATCTCTGCAAATGATGGACCAAGAGCATTTTCAAGCACTAACATCTTCTGCAGGGAGGGCTCAAATCTTTGCAAATGATGGATCAAGAACATTTTCAAGCACTAACATCTTCTGCAGGGAGGGCTCAAATCTTTGCAAATGATGGATCAAGAACAAATTCAAGCACTAACATCTTCTGCAGGGATGGCTCAAATCTCTACAAATGATGGATCGAGAACAATGTTCAAGCACTAACATCTTCTCCAGGGAGGGCTCAAATCTCTGCAAAACGATGATTCAACATTTTCTAATAGGATCGAAAGGGTTAAAATTTCTTGCTTGCAATCGGCGGCCCAGGTAAGATCCTAAACTTTAAAAGAGATATTACCTGTTGCATTTTTCAACTCTATCATTGATGAGCTAGATGATGGTAGTACATGCTCCGAGTGACAAAATGTGATCGTTCTTTTCTTTGCCCTTCAGCTATTGGTACATGCCTCAGCCAAAGAGAGGCATTCTGTAGACACCCAATTTTATCACCCTCCCCTGGCTATGGGAAAATTCTGATGAACACATTTATGTGTGAAATCTAGGGTAGTAAAACATGTATTTTACATATTTAGAATGGACCTACCTTGGGTTTTACTCTCTTTTTGTAGGTTTTATATTTTCAAGGCCTTAAGGACTATCGGGCGCTATATCTCCAATTTTACATGTAAAGAGGTCCTGTTTCTTATCATGGTTACAAAGAAGATAAAATTCTGACCAAGATGGATGTATTCAATTAAAAGTACACATCCATTTGGTCACTCGTACAAGTGATTATTATTTTTGGGTCAGAAAAAGAATAATGAATTAGAACTGAACCGAGATGCAAAACCAGCCCATCTGCAGTTGTCCCAGGGGTACAAGGAATATTCAAAATACCAAAAGGATCGATGGACTTCCCTTGAGTGATTGAAGATTCATTTTTGGTAACAACAACTACTAAGTGTAGTTGGTGAGTTGTGGTGTGCAAAATCCCTTGCTCATTAGGAGGTCTCAAGTTCGAACCTCTTGGCTATCATTTCTTTTTGAGTTTTTTTTAGAAGATTTACTCTCTCCTACTCATCACTATCGATTCAAGCAAGAATAGAGGTCGTCCAAGGGGATTTCTTGCGTAGGAGGAGAGAGAAAAAAGAGAAAAAAGGGAGAAAAAATAGAAAAAAGAAATCAAAATCATAGGAGATCTTCTCTCCTACAATTCTCTCTCTCTTCTCTCTCCTCCACCTCATCACATAAATTCAGCCAAGAGATTGAGCACAAAAGAGAAGAAAAAAAATATAGGGAAAAAAAGGCAAGAAATAAGAAAAATACCATACTTCCTATTTTCTCTACTCTCTCTTCCCATCCACCTCATCAAAATCATCCAAGGGGGTCCACCCTTGGACGTCCTTCTCTCTCCCTTATTCCCTATAAAAGGGAGTCCACTAAACCCTAAAGGGTTGTTCCCTCTCTTGCTCTCTTTTTCTCTGATTTTTAGTTCTGCTCTCCTTCTAGTTCTAGTTCAAGTTCTTCTTAGTTTTTCTTACTTTAAACAATTTTGTAATTGATTTTATTTCATTAATGCAATGTCTTTTATTTTTATTATTTATGTTATTCAAGTTATTCAAAGGTATAATAATTTTAATTTCTAGTTCTGGGTTTAGTTCTAGGTGACAAGAGCAAGCTGTGGAGCATCTCCTTTCAAGTTCAAGTTTCTCTTTCAGATTTGTTTTCTCTAGTGCTAGTAATTTTAGATTTGGTTTATTCCAGATCTGGTTTTTAGTACTGGTAATATTTCAAATCTCAATCAAGTTTTCAAGTTAAAGTATTGAAGTTCAAATAAGTAGACTTCTACAATAGCCTTCTCACCTCTCTCTCATTCCCTCTTCTTAAACCTATTCATTCTTAATTTAAGATTTAAATTTCAGTTTTTACTTTGATGCTTTCCCATTCCCCCAAGGTTCATGGCTAGATTATGCATAGGCATGGAACCATCCTTTTATTTTGATTATTTATATTGCATCCCTTCCCCTAAAGCCAAGTAGAAAACCCTTGTAAGAGTACTCTCTAGTCAAGTAGGGAAGCTCATATTGTTTATAGTGCATCATTCGGGCTAAGTAGAGATACCTACTTACGTGTCTCTCTCTAGCTTTTTTCCCTTTTTATTTTATTTATTTACTTTTCAGCACTTTTTATTTCAGTTATTTTTTTTTTTAATTACGTGGTTTGAGTATTTAAATTCCTAGATGATGAATGGTTAGGGTTAAATGTGAATGGTTAGGTCGTTCAATTTTTATTTCAGTTGCAATTTCAATTTCCCTAGATGTGTTGGTTAGGACATTTTAAGTTGTATTTGTGTTAGGACGGTAGTTAGCAATCAATCATTACACTTTCGCATTACTAAAAGAAGCTAAAAATAAAGTAGCTGCTCTCCTTGCGTTCGATCGTTAGCTACATTGATCCGTACGCTTGCAGTTACTTTTAAAATTCAAACAAGTTTTTGGCACTGTTACCGGGGAGACAGTTCTATGTTATTTTTCGCTTTCTTTTGGTAAATTAAAGTGCTTTGTTTTCTTTTTTCCTTTTCTTTTATTGAATTCCTGAGAAGAACAACTTGCAATAATAGTTGTATTGGTGGAGGTCGCCAAGCCTCACAGTATGATAAAGATATGTTTCTCCCTATAGTAGTACCTCAGGAATTGAATTGAGCAACCCCAGATCCCTACCGGTAAGCTCCCAAAAATAAAAACAAAATCAAAAACAAAAAAAAAAATCCATTCTTTTGTGCTTATCTTATTCTAGTTGCGGGTAGTTTTCTGTTGTATGAGTGCTAGGTGGATACGTACTAGTGCGAATAGGTTAAAAAGAAGAGATCCAACAAGTAGTGACCATATACATTTGCTCTCTTTTATGGGAGACCAACAGCAAAACCCTCCACTTAAATCTCTGAAAGATAGGTTATACCCTACTAGAACAGCCCAATCTTCCTGCATAGTTCTACCACAAGCACAGGGCAATAATTTAAGCTCAAATCTCAATACATCACTATGTTGCCCCATTTTCACGGGCTGACCTCTGAGGATGCATACCTATTTCTAAGGGAATTTGAAGAGGTATGTGTTCTAATTAAGATCCAATAGCTTTTTGATGATGCAGTTAAGCTTAGGTTCATCACTTTTGCATTAAAAGACCAAGCTAAGAAATGGTTGTATGGGTTACCCACAAATTTCATAACCTCATACAGTTCATAGTTGTCTTCCTTAAGAAGTTTTTCCCAACTCACAAGACCAATAAGCTTAGAAGTGATATCCTTTAGTTTAGGAAAAAGCTTAGTGAGTCCCTTTCAAAATTTATGGAGAGATTCAACGATATACCCCAAGAATGCCCCCACTATGGCCTAGACTTATGTCATGTATGTCAAATAATTTATGAGGGTCAATCAACCCAAGAGAATGAAAGAACCATAGGAGGAAAAGGATATTTTGTGGACGGGTTAGTAGTCAAGAAAGCCCACTTGGATAGCCTAATTAAAAGGATTGAGGCTATTGTTCTTAGAGAGCCATCATCAGTCAATTTGGTTAAGATGCATGCGTGGTGCCAGTCCCCTGGACATGTCATGGAAGAATGCCCCAACACCTCTAGGGGCACTTCCAATGAAAGTGTGAATGTATTATATCATAATAATCTATATAGTAACACTTACAATCTAGGATGGAGAAATCACCTAAATTTCTCCTAGAACCAGAGCAATCAAATAGGGCCTTCCAATTTCCATAATCAATGTCAATCTGAGCCCAAACGCCTCCCTTTGCACAACAACCTTTTGTCTCGAATACTTTTCCTAGGCCAAATGTAGGACCTCAGGCTAGTTTCCCTAGTCCCCCTCTCCTATCATCTTATCAAAAATCCCTTGGGTTTGCCAACACTGGAGAGTCAAGTAAGGTAAGTGATTTAGAAAAGAATATAACCCTTTTCATAACAAGCCATCAAAATCTTATGTGAGAATTCTCCCAAGTTTTCTTAATTTTACGTGAAAGGGAGAAATGAACTTTTCCCAGTCAACCAGAGCCTAACCCTAGGCATCATCAACCTGTTAGTTCATAAGCACCTCCTTATGCATCATTGAATGTAGTACAAAGTCAGACCCAAAAAGGGCCCTCCAATCAATGTAATGTTGTTTATGCCCTTAGGAATAGTAGAGAGTACCAACATAGTGTTCCTAAATCTTCTCCATCTATCACTCCTGTCAACTCTCCTTCTGTTGAGGACATAAGTGTGCCTCTTATTCTAGGTTCATCGGATGAACCTAAAGATTCTTCTGAAACTAAAGACAATTTGGTTGAGGAAACCAACCATGATTCTCCTGAAAAAGGGTAAATCCCTTACAGTCCTTATATTCCTCTTGTCCCCTTTCTTAATTGGTTGATAAACAAAAAGAAGACTACTTCATGGACAAAATTTTAAGTCTTCAAGAAGATAGAAGTGAACATCCCTCTTTTGAATGCCATATCCCAGATCCCCACCTATGCAATGGTCCTGAAAGATGTTCTTGTAGGTAACATTATTTTCATAATTACTCAACCTATAGCTGCCAAGTATGAGGATCCAGGGAGCCCTACTATAGCTTATGTTATAGGCAACACCTATATTGAGCATGCTTTACTTAACCTTGGCACAAGTGTGAATCTTTTGCCTTACCATGTGTATAAGCAACTAGGACTGAAAAAATTGAAAGCCACTGAAACTACTCTTCACTTGGCAGATAAGTCTATTAAGATTTCTAAAAGGATGGTTGAGGATGTCTTACTTAAGGTGGAGGAATTTATTTGCCCAGTTGATTTCATTATGTTAGATGTCAAACCCTTCTCAATAAAGGACGAGATCCCAATAATTCTAGGAAGACCATTCCTGACTACCAGTAATGCATTAATCAATTGTCAAAATGGTTTCCTAAGGTTATCTTTTGGTAACCAAATTGTTGAATTTAACATGTTTAGGATAGGCAAGTAACCACATATAAAAGAAGAGATCAATATGCTTAAGGATTTTCTAGATTTTTCTGATGATTTAATTACCAACTTTGATATTGATTTTGATTCAGAATTTCAAGAGTGTATGGATGAGTTGGATGATGACAGTTAAAATTTATTTTCTAAAGTCTTGAGTCTTCACACACCTGTGGAACCCTTAGGACCCCTTTCCAATGTCATTCCCAAACATTCCATAGTTAAGCCTCCGAAGTTAGATCTTAAGGAGTTGCCACCTAATTTGAGGTATACTTTTCTAGGGCCTGACCAGACTCTTCCAGTAATAATTTCTTCAGATTTGACTTCTAGTCAAGAAGAGGAATTACTTAAGGTGTTAAAAGACAATAAGGAAGCCTTAGGTTGGACCATGGCTGATATCAACGGTATAAGACCTTCTATTGTGTAACATCATACACATCTTGTGGAGGATTCCAAACCATCCATAGAACCTCAAAGAAGAGCTAACCCAGTGATGATGGAAGCCATTAAGAAAGAGATCCTAAAGTGCTTGGATTATGAAATAATTTATCCTTTTTCTGACAGCCAATGGGTAAGCCCAGTTCACGTAGTGCCTAAGAAGTCTGGTATGACTATAGTTCCCAATGCCAATAATGAACTAATTTCAACCCATGTCCAATCATGGTGGAGAGTGTTCATAGACTACAGGAAACTTAATATGACAATTTGGAAGGACTACTTCTCATTGTCATTCATTGATCAGATGTTAGAGAGGTTAGCTGGACATGAATACTATTATTTTCTTAATGGATATTCTGGCTATAACCAGATCCTAATTGCTTTAGAGGACCAACATAAGACCACTTTTACATGACCGTATGGAACATTTGCTTACAGGCGTATGCCCTTTGGGCTTTGCAATGCCTCTACTACGTTACAACGATGTATGATGAACATCTTTTCTAATATGGTCGAAAAATTTTTAGAAGTATTTATGAATGACTTTTCAATTCATGGAAATTCCTATTCTGAGTGTCATCACCATCTTTCTCTAGTTTTGAAAAGGTGTATATCTAAGAATTTGATTTTAAATGGAGACGAATACCATTTTATGGTTAAATCTAGTATTGTTTTAAGTCATGTAGTATCCAAGGAGGGAATTAATGTAGATAGAGCCAAAGTATATTTGATTGATAATTTGCCACCTCCCCAATCTGTTATGGACGTTCAGTCTTTTATGGGCCCTGCTGGCTTCTACAGAAGGTTCATCAAGGACTTTACTAAGTTAGCTTACCCTCTCATTACAATACTTACCAAAGATCAAATTTTGAGTTTTCTAAGATTGCTTAGAATCCTTCAAGCACCTTAAGAAGGAGTTGACCAATGCACCCCTTGTTCAACCACCTATTTGGACTGAACCTTTTGAACTGATGTGTGATGCTTCATATTTTTCCATAAGAGTGGTTTTGGGTTGAAGGATTAATAAGATGTCCACTGTCATTTACTAAGCTAGTAGGACACTAAATGATGCACAACTCAGCTATACAACCACTAAAAAGGAATTCTTGGCTGTTGTGTTTACATTAAAGAAGTTTTGGTCTTACTTATTTGGGTCACATGTGGTGGTATACATTGATCATTTCACTCTTAGATACCTAGTTCAAAAGAACGATGCCAAAGCCCGTCTCATTAGGTGGGTTTCAGTTTTGCAAGAGTTTGATTTAAAAATTAGGGATAAGAAAGGCGTTGAAAACCTAGTTGTAGACCATTTATCCCAGCTTCCCAATTCCTTGACTGTCGATTCTCTAGTTAATGAGAAATTTCCAGATGAATAGTTACTTGCAATGTCCAGTGAACCATGGTTTGCTGACATTGTCAACTTCTTAATTTTAGGTGTGATTTTGGATCATTGGTCCACCCAAGATAGGTTTCGTTTCCTCTCCCAATTTAAGCATTTCTTTTAGGATAACCCTTATCTTTTAAAAGTTTATCCTAAACAAATTATCAGACGTTATGCACTTGATCATGAGCAACATTCAATTTTATATTTTTGCCATGATCATGCATGTGGAGGACACTTTGGACCTAAGAAGACAGTCACAAAGCTTATCCAATCGGATTTTATTGGCTCACTCTTTTTAGAGATGCTTTTGATTTTTGCAAGGCTTGTCTCACCTATTAGTCTTTTCACCATATCAATAAGAGAAACATGATGTCCCTCAATACTATTCTAGTAGTTAAAATCTTTGATGTATGGGGCATCGATTTCATGGGACCATTCCCTAACTCCTTTGAAAATTTGTACATACTTTTGATCATTGATTATGTTTCTAAATGGATAGAGGTCATACCTGGTAAATCTAATGACCATAAAGTGGTGGTCCATTTTCTCAAAGAAAACATTTTTTTTGTTTTGGTACACCACGTGCTATAATTAGTGATAGGGGTACTCATTTTTTTAATCGGCCTTTTGAGGCCTTAATGAAAAAGTATGGGATCACCTATAAGTTATTTACCCCTTATCACCCCCAAACTAGTGGTCAAGTGGAGGTGTCTAATAGGAAGATCAAACAAATCTTAGAGAAAACTGTTAATCCCAACCCTAAGGATTGGTCCTTTAGGCTCATTGATGCCTTGTGGGCCCATCGAACTGCATTCAAGACCGACCTTAGTCAGTCTCCCTACCGTCTGGTGTATGGGAAAACATATCACTTGCCAGTTGAATTGGAGCATAAGGCCTTTTGGGCAATTAAGAAGCTCAACTTTGATTTTTCTGATGCTGGTATTCAGCGTAGGCTCCAGCTATCTGAGTTGGAGAAACTTAGGAATGATGCCTATGAAAGTTCTAGGATTTACAAGGAAAAGACCAAAGCCTTCCATGATAAGCACATTCTGCACAAATCTTTTGTAAATAATGATAAGGTCTTATTGTACAACTCTCGATTACATCTTTTCCCTTGTAAGCTTAGATTCCGATGGGATGACCCATTTATTATCCATAATTTATATCCCCATAGGACTGTTAAGATTCTGAATCCAGGAACAGGAGTAATTTCGAAGGTTAATGGTCAATGTTTAAAACCGTTTCTCGAGTTTCCTACTGCTACTAGTGAAGAGGTCATAGATCTCCTTGAACCTTTTTACACTAATGACTAAAATTTAACCAGGTATGACCCCCTTACATTGTATTTGCTTTTAATTCTTTCTATGTATTGAGGACATTGCATGACTTAAGTATGGGGGAGGAAAATCAGTTTTTTTTTGTTCTTTTTTTTTTTCTCTCTTTTTATGTTTTTCTTTTGATTTTGAGCTTGCTAAGGATGAAATCCTACTTTGGATTTTGGTTAATGATCATACCATTCGGTTGCTTGATGTATGAATGTAAAATTTTTTTATTAAGGTACCCATCTTGAACACACAAAAACCCTGTTAAGAAAAAAGAAACAAGCATGTGTCTTGAGATGGGACTCTCTTTTGAAAAATAAGAATC